>NW_027448325.1:0-51355 GCF_038048845.1 Mixophyes fleayi
TCGTTGTTTTTGGACGGCAATGAAGAAATGACTATGTTTTTGCGATTTCTCCTGCTCAGAAAGACTTAGAAGTTGATAATTGTGGGCAATGTTAGAAATGTCATGAGAAACAAGAATTATGTAAAAGGATTGATGTAAATCATTGTTTCTAAGAGAAAGTGAGACAGGAATGCAAAAAAGCGTTGTTTTTGGACGGCAAATGAAGAAATGACTATGTTTTGCGATTTCTCCTGCTCAGAAAGACTTAGAAAGTTGATAATTGTGGGCAATGTTAGAAATGTCATGAGAAACACGAATTATGTAAAAGGTTGATGTAAATCATTGTTTCTAAGAGAAAGTGAGACAGGAATGCAAAAAAAGCGTTGTTTTTGGACGGCAATGAAGAAATGACTATGTTTTGCAATTTCTCCTGCTCAGAAAGACTTAGAAAGTTGATAATTGTGGGCAATGTTAGAAATGTCATGAGAAACAAGAATTATGTAAAAGGATTGATGTAAATCATTGTTTACAAGAGAAAGTGAGAAAGAAATGCAAAAAAGCGTTGTTTTTGGACAGCAATGAAGAAATGACTATATTTCGCGATTTCTCGTGCTCAGAAAGACTTAGAAAGTTGATAATTGTGGGCAATGTTAGAAATGTCATGAGAAACACGAATTATTGTAAAAGGATTGATGTAAATCATTGTTTCTAAGAGAAAGTGAGACAGGAATGCAAAAAAGCGTTGTTTTTGTACGGGCAATGAAGAAATGACTATGTTTTGCAATTTCTCCTGCTCAGAAAGACTTAGAAAGTTGATAATTGTGGGCAATGTTAGAAATGTCATGAGAAACAAGAATTATGTAAAAGGATTGATGTAAATCATTGTTTACAAGAAAAAGTGAGAAAGAAATGCAAAAAAGCGTTGTTTTTTGGACGGCAATGAAGAAATGACTATATTTCGCGATTTCTCGTGCTCAGAAAGACTTAGAAAGTTGATAATTGTGGGCAATGTTAGAAATGTCATGAGAAACACGAATTATGTAAAAGGATTGATGTAAATCATTGTTTCTAAGATAAAGTGAGACAGGAATGCAAAAAAGCGTTGTTTTTTGGACGGCAATGAAGAAATGACTATGTTTTGCGATTTCTCCTGCTCAGAAAGACTTAGAAAGTTGATAATTGTGGGCAATGTTAGAAATGTCATGAGAAACAAGAATTATGTAAAAGGATTGATGTAAATCATTGTTTACAAGAGAAAGTGAGAAAGAGATGCAAAAAAGCGTTGTTTTTGGACGGCAATGAAGAAATGACTATGTTTTGCGATTTCTCCTGCTCAGAAAGACTTAGAAAGTTGATAATTGTGGGCAATGTTAGAAATGTCATGAGAAACAAGAATTATGTAAAAGGATTGATGTAAATCATTGTTTCTAAGAGAAAGTGAGACAGGAATGCAAAAAAGCGTTGTTTTTGGACGGCAATGAAGAAATGACTATGTTTTGCGATTTCTCCTGCTCAGAAAGACTTAGAAAGTTGATAATTGTGGGCAATGTTAGAAATGTCATGAGAAACAAGAATTATGTAAAACGATTGATGTAAATCATTGTTTCTAAGAGAAAGTGAGACAGGAATGCAAAAAAGCGTTTTTTTTGGACGGCAATGAAGAAATGACTATGTTTTGCGATTTCTCTCTGCTCAGAAAGACTTTGAAAGTTGATAATTGTGGGCAATGTTAGAAATGTCATGAGAAACAAGAATTATGTAAAAAGGATTGATGTAAATCATTGTTTACAAGAGAAAGTGAGACAGAATTGCAAAAAAGAGTTGTTTTTGGACGGCAATGAAGAAATGACTATGTTTTGCGATTTCTCCTGCTCAGAAAGACTTAGAAAGTTGATAATTGTGGGTAATGTTAGAAATGTCATGAGAAACAAGAATTATGTAAAAGGATTGATGTAAATCATTGTTTACAAGAGAAAGTGAGAAAGAAATGCAAAAAAGCGTTGTTTTTGGACGGCAATGAAGAAATGACTATGTTTGCGATTTCTCCTGCTCAGAAAGACTTAGAAAGTTGATAATTGTGGGCAATGTTAGAAATGTCATGAGAAACAAGAATTATGTAAAAGGATTGATGTAAATCATTGTTTCTAAGAGAAAGTGAGACAGGAATGCAAAAAAGCGTTGTTTTTGGACGGCAATGAAGAAATGACTATGTTTTGCGATTTCTCCTGCTCAGAAAGACTTAGAAAGTTGATAATTGTGGGCAATGTTAGAAATGTCATGAGAAACACGAATTATGTAAAAGGTTGATGTAAATCATTGTTTCTAAGAGAAAGTGAGACAGGAGAATGCAAAAAAGCGTTGATTGTTTGGACGGCAATGAAGAAATGACTATGTTTTGCAATTTCTCCTGCTCAGAAAGACTTAGAAAGTTGATAATTGTGGGCAATGTTAGAAATGTCATGAGAAACAAGAATTATGTAAAAGGATTGATGTAAATCATTGTTTACAAGAGTAAGTGAGAAAGAAATGCAAAAAAGCGTTGTTTTTGGACAGCAATGAAGAAATGACTATATTTCGCGATTTCTCGTGCTCAGAAAGACTTAGAAAGTTGATAATTGTGGGCAATGTTAGAAATGTCATGAGAAACACGAATTATGTAAAAGGATTGATGTAAATCATTGTTTCTAAGAGAAAGTGAGACAGGAATGCAAAAAAGCGTTGTTTTTGTACGGCAATGAAGAAATGACTATGTTTTGCAATTTCTCCTGCTCAGAAAGACTTAGAAAGTTGATAATTGTGGGCAATGTTAGAAATGTCATGAGAAACAAGAATTATGTAAAAGGATTGATGTAAATCATTGTTTACAAGAAAAAGTGAGAAAGAAATGCAAAAAAGCGTTGTTTTTGGACGGCAATGAAGAAATGACTATATTTCGCGATTTCTCGTGCTTCAGAAAGACTTAGAAAGTTGATAATTGTGGGCAATGTTAGAAATGTCATGAGAAACACGAATTATGTAAAAGGATTGATGTAAATCATTGTTTTCTAAGATAAAGTGAGACAGGAATGCAAAAAAGCGTTGTTTTGGACGGCAATGAAGAAATGACTATGTTTTGCGATTTCTCCTGCTCAGAAAGACTTAGAAAGTTGATAATTGTGGCAATGTTAGAAATGTCATGAGAAACAAGAATTATGTAAAAGGATTGATGTAAATCATTGTTTACAAGAGAAAGTGAGAAAGAGATGCAAAAAAGCGTTGTTTTTGGACGGCAATGAAGAAATGACTATGTTTTGCGATTTCTCCTGCTCAGAAAGACTTAGAAAGTTGATAATTGTGGGCAATGTTAGAAATGTCATGAGAAACAAGAATTATGTAAAAGGATTGATGTAAATCATTGTTTCTAAGAGAAAGTGAGACAGGAATGCAAAAAAGCGTTGTTTTGGACGGCAATGAAGAAATGACTATGTTTTGCGATTTCTCCTGCTCAGAAAGACTTAGAAAGTTGATAATTGTGGGCAATGTTAGAAAGTCATGAGAAACAAGAATTATGTAAAACGATTGATGTAAATCATTGTTTCTAAGAGAAAGTGAGACAGGAATGCAAAAAAGCGTTTTTTTTCGACGGCAATGAAGAAATGACTATGTTTTGCGATTTCTCCTGCTCAGAAAGACTTAGAAAGTTGATAATTGTGGGCAATGTTAGAAATGTCATGAGAAACAAGAATTATGTAAAAAGGATTGATGTAAATCATTGTTTACAAGCGAAAGTGAGACAGAAATGCAAAAAAGCGTTGTTTTTGGATGGCAATGAAGAAATGACTATGTTTGCGATTTCTCCTGCTCAGAAAGACTTAGAAAGTTGATAATTGTGGGTAATGTTAGAAATGTCATGAGAAACAAGAATTATGTAAAAGGATTGATGTAAATCATTGTTTACAAGAGAAAGTGAGAAAGAAATGCAAAAAAGCGTTGTTTTTGGACGGCAATGAAGAAATGACTATGTTTTGCGATTTCTCCTGCTCAGAAAGACTTAGAAAGTTGATAATTGTGGGCAATGTTAGAAATGTCATGAGAAACAAGAATTATGTAAAACGATTGATATAAATCATTGTTTCTAAGAGAAAGTGAGACAGGAATGCAAAAAAGCATTGTTTTGGACGGCAATGAAGAAATGACTATGTTTTGCGATTTCTCCTGCTCAGAAAGACTTAGAAAGTTGATAATTGTGGGCAATGTTAGAAATGTCATGAGAAACACGAATTATGTAAAAGGTTGATGTAAATCATTGTTTCTAAGAGAAAGTGAGACAGGAATGCAAAAAAGCGTTGTTTTTGGACGGCAATGAAGAAATGACTATGTTTTGCAATTTCTCCTGCTCAGAAAGACTTAGAAAGTTGATAATTGTGGGCAATGTTAGAAATGTCATGAGAAACAAGAATTATGTAAAAGGATTGATGTAAATCATTGTTTACAAGAGAAAGTGAGAAAGAAATGCAAAAAAGCGTTGTTTTTGGATGGCAATGAAGAAATGACTATATTTCGCGATTTCTCATGCTCAGAAAGACTTAGAAAGTTGATAATTGTGGGCAATGTTAGAAATGTCATGAGAAACACGAATTATGTAAAAGGATTGATGTAAATCATTGTTTCTAAGAGAAAGTGAGACAGGAATGCAAAAAAGCGTTGTTTTTGGACGGCAATGAAGAAATGACTGTTTTGCGATTTCTCCTGCTCAGAAAGACTTAGAAAGTTGATAATTGTGGGCAATGTTAGAAATGTCATGAGAAACAAGAATTATGTAAAAAGGATTGATGTAAATCATTGTTTACAAGAGAAAGTGAGACAGAAATGCAAAAAAGCGTTGTTTTTGGACGGCAATGAAGAAATGACTATGTTTTGCGATTTCTCCTGCTCAGAAAGACTTAGAAAGTTGATAATTGTGGGCAATGTTAGAAATGTCATGAGAAACAAGAATTATGTAAAAGGATTGATGTAAATCATTGTTTACAAGAGAAAGTGAGAAAGAAATGCAAAAAAGCGTTGTTTTTGGATGGCAATGAAGAAATGACTATATTTCGCGATTTCTCGTGCTCAGAAAGACTTAGAAGGTTGATAATTGTGGGCAATGTTAGAAATGTCATGAGAAACACGAATTATGTAAAAGGATTGATGTAAATCATTGTTTCTAAAAGAAAGTGAGACAGGAATGCAAAAAAAGCGTTGTTTTTGGACGGCAATGAAGAAATGACTATGTTTTGCGATTTCTCCTGCTCAGAAAGACTTAGAAAGTTGATAATTGTGGCAATGTTAGAAATGTCATGAGAAACAAGAATTATGTAAAACGATTGATGTAAATCATTGTTTCTAAGAGAAAGTGAGACAGGAATGCAAAAAAGCGTTGTTTTTGGACGGCAATGAAGAAATGACTATGTTTTGCGATTTCTCCTGCTCAGAAAGACTTAGAAAGTTGATAATTGTGGGCAATGTTAGAAATGTCATGAGAAACACGAATTATGTAAAAGGTTGATGTAAATCATTGTTTCTAAGAGAAAGTGAGACAGGAATGCAAAAAAGCGTTGTTTTTGGACGGCAATGAAGAAATGACTATGTTTTGCAATTTCTCCTGCTCAGAAAGACTTAGAAAGTTGATAATTGTGGGCAATGTTAGAAATGTCATGAGAAACAAGAATTATGTAAAAGGATTGATGTAAATCATTGTTTACAAGAGAAAGTGAGAAAGAAATGCAAAAAAGCGTTGTTTTTGGACAGCAATGAAGAAATGACTATATTTCGCGATTTCTCGTGCTCAGAAAGACTTAGAAAGTTGATAATTGTGGGCAATGTTAGAAATGTCATGAGAAACACGAATTATGTAAAAGGATTGATGTAAATCATTGTTTCTAAGAGAAAGTGAGACAGGAATGCAAAAAAGCGTTGTTTTTGTACGGCAATGAAGAAATGACTATGTTTTGCAATTTCTCCTGCTCAGAAAGACTTAGAAAGTTGATAATTGTGGGCAATGTTAGAAATGTCATGAGAAACAAGAATTATGTAAAAGGATTGATGTAAATCATTGTTTACAAGAAAAAGTGAGAAAGAAATGCAAAAAAGCGTTGTTTTTGGACGGCAATGAAGAAATGACTATATTTCGCGATTTCTCGTGCTCAGAAAGACTTAGAAAGTTGATAATTGTGGGCAATGTTAGAAATGTCATGAGAAACACGAATTATGTAAAAGGATTGATGTAAATCATTGTTTCTAAGATAAAGTGAGACAGGAATGCAAAAAAGCGTTGTTTTTGGACGGCAATGAAGAAATGACTATGTTTTGCGATTTCTCCTGCTCAGAAAGACTTAGAAAGTTGATAATTGTGGGCAATGTTAGAAATGTCATGAGAAACAAGAATTATGTAAAAGGATTGATGTAAATCATTGTTTACAAGAGAAAGTGAGAAAGAGATGCAAAAAAGCGTTGTATTTTGGACGGCAATGAAGAAATGACTATGTTTTTCGATTTCTCCTGCTCAGAAAGACTTAGAAAGTTGATAATTGTGGGCAATGTTAGAAATGTCATGAGAAACAAGAATTATGTAAAAGGATTGATGTAAATCATTGTTTCTAAGAGAAAGTGAGACAGGAATGCAAAAAAGCGTTGTTTTTGGACGGCAATGAAGAAATGACTATGTTTTGCGATTTCTCCTGCTCAGAAAGACTTAGAAAGTTGATAATTGTGGGCAATGTTAGAAATGTCATGAGAAACAAGAATTATGTAAAACGATTGATGTAAATCATTGTTTCTAAGAGAAAGTGAGACAGGAATGCAAAAAAGCGTTTTTTTTGGACGGCAATGAAGAAATGACTATGTTTTGCGATTTCTCGTGCTCAGAAAGACTTAGAAAGTTGATAATTGTGGGCAATGTTAGAAATGTCATGAGAAACAAGAATTATGTAAAAGGATTGATGTAAATCATTGTTTACAAGAGAAAGTGAGAAAGAAATGCAAAAAAGCGTTGTTTTTGGATGGCAATGAAGAAATGACTATATTTCGCGATTTCTCGTGCTCAGAAAGACTTAGAAAGTTGATAATTGTGGGCAATGTTAGAAATGTCATGAGAAACACGAATTATGTAAAGGATTGATGTAAATCATTGTTTCTAAGAGAAAGTGAGACAGGAATGCAAAAAGCGTTGTTTTTGGACGGCAATGAAGAAATGACTGTTTTGCGATTTCTCCTGCTCAGAAAGACTTAGAAAGTTGATAATTGTGGGCAATGTTAGAAATGTCATGAGAAACAAGAATTATGTAAAAAGGATTGATGTAAATCATTGTTTACAAGAGAAAGTGAGACAGAAATGCAAAAAAGCGTTGTTTTTGGACGGCAATGAAGAAATGACTATGTTTTGCGATTTCTCCTGCTCAGAAAGACTTAGAAAGTTGATAATTGTGGGCAATGTTAGAAATGTCATGAGAAACAAGAATTATGTAAAAGGATTGATGTAAATCATTGTTTACAAGAGAAAGTGAGAAAGAAATGCAAAAAAGCGTTGTTTTTGGACGGCAATGAAGAAATGACTATATTTCGCGATTTCTCGTGCTCAGAAAGACTTAGAAGGTTGATAATTGTGGGCAATGTTAGAAATGTCATGAGAAACACGAATTATGTAAAAGGATTGATGTAAATCATTGTTTCTAAAAGAAAGTGAGACAGGAATGCAAAAAAGCGTTGTTTTTGGACGGCAATGAAGAAATGACTATGTTTTGCGATTTCTCCTGCTCAGAAAGACTTAGAAAGTTGATAATTGTGGGCAATGTTAGAAATGTCATGAGAAACAAGAATTATGTAAAACGATTGATGTAAATCATTGTTTCTAAGAGAAAGTGAGACAGGAATGCAAAAAAGCGTTGTTTTTGGACGGCAATGAAGAAATGACTATGTTTTGCGATTTCTCCTGCTCAGAAAGACTTAGAAAGTTGATAATTGTGGGCAATGTTAGAAATGTCATGAGAAACACGAATTATGTAAAAGATTGATGTAAATCATTGTTTCTAAGAGAAAGTGAGACAGGAATGCAAAAAAGCGTTGTTTTTGGACGGCAATGAAGAAATGACTATGTTTTGCAATTTCTCCTGCTCAGAAAGACTTAGAAAGTTGATAATTGTGGGCAATGTTAGAAATGTCATGAGAAACAAGAATTATGTAAAAGGATTGATGTAAATCATTGTTTACAAGAGAAAGTGAGAAAGAAATGCAAAAAAGCGTTGTTTTTGGACAGCATGAAGAAATGACTATATTTCGCGATTTCTCGTGCTCAGAAAGACTTAGAAAGTTGATAATTGTGGGCAATGTTAGAAATGTCATGAGAAACACGAATTATGTAAAAGGATTGATGTAAATCATTGTTTCTAAGAGAAAGTGAGACAGGAATGCAAAAAAGCGTTGTTTTTGTACGGCAATGAAGAAATGACTATGTTTTGCAATTTCTCCTGCTCAGAAAGACTTAGAAAGTTGATAATTGTGGGCAATGTTAGAAATGTCATGAGAAACAAGAATTATGTAAAAGGATTGATGTAAATCATTGTTTACAAGAAAAAGTGAGAAAGAAATGCAAAAAGCGTTGTTTTTGGACGGCAATGAAGAAATGACTATATTTCGCGATTTCTCGTGCTCAGAAAGACTTAGAAAGTTGATAATTGTGGGCAATGTTAGAAATGTCATGAGAAACACGAATTATGTAAAAGGATTGATGTAAATCATTGTTTCTAAGATAAAGTGAGACAGGAATGCAAAAAAGCGTTGTTTTTGGACGGCAATGAAGAAATGACTATGTTTTGCGATTTCTCCTGCTCAGAAAGACTTAGAAAGTTGATAATTGTGGGCAATGTTAGAAATGTCATGAGAAACAAGAATTATGTAAAAGGATTGATGTAAATCATTGTTTACAAGAGAAAGTGAGAAAGAGATGCAAAAAAGCGTTGTTTTTGGACGGCAATGAAGAAATGACTATGTTTTGCGATTTCTCCTGCTCAGAAAGACTTAGAAAGTTGATAATTGTGGGCAATGTTAGAAATGTCATGAGAAACAAGAATTATGTAAAAGGATTGATGTAAATCATTGTTTCTAAGAGAAAGTGAGACAGGAATGCAAAAAAGCGTTGTTTTTGGACGGCAATGAAGAAATGACTATGTTTTGCGATTTCTCCTGCTCAGAAAGACTTAGAAAGTTGATAATTGTGGGCAATGTTAGAAATGTCATGAGAAACAAGAATTATGTAAAACGATTGATGTAAATCATTGTTTCTAAGAGAAAGTGAGTACAGGAATGCAAAAAAGCGTTTTTTTTTGGACGGCAATGAAGAAATGACTATGTTTTGCGATTTCTCGTGCTCAGAAAGACTTAGAAAGTTGATAATTGTGGGCAATGTTAGAAATGTCATGAGAAACAAGAATTATGTAAAAAGGATTGATGTAAATCATTGTTTACAAGCGAAAGTGAGACAGAAATGCAAAAAAGCGTTGTTTTTGGACGGCAATGAAGAAATGACTATGTTTTGCGATTTCTCCTGCTCAGAAAGACTTAGAAAGTTGATAATTGTGTGTAATGTTAGAAATGTCATGAGAAACAAGAATTATGTAAAAGGATTGATGTAAATCATTGTTTACAAGAGAAAGTGAGAAAGAAATGCAAAAAAGCATTGTTTTTGGACGGCAATGAAGAAATGACTATGTTTTGCGATTTCTCCTGCTCAGAAAGACTTAGAAAGTTGATAATTGTGGGCAATGTTAGAAATGTCATGAGAAACAAGAATTATGTAAAACGATTGATGTAAATCATTGTTTCTAAGAGAAAGTGAGACAGGAATGAAAAAAAGCGTTGTTTTTGGACGGCAATGAAGAAATGACTATGTTTTGCGATTTCTCCTGCTCAGAAAGACTTAGAAAGTTGATAATTGTGGGCAATGTTAGAAATGTCATGAGAAACACGAATTATGTAAAAGGTTGATGTAAATCATTGTTTCTAAGAGAAAGTGAGACAGGAATGCAAAAAAGCGTTATTTTTGGACGGCAATGAAGAAATGACTATGTTTTGCAATTTCTCCTGCTCAGAAAGACTTAGAAAGTTGATAATTGTGGGCAATGTTAGAAATGTCATGAGAAACAAGATTTATGTAAAAGGATTGATGTAAATCATTGTTTACAAGAGAAAGTGAGAAAGAAATGCAAAAAAGCGTTGTTTTTGGACGGCAATGAAGAAATGGACTATATTTCGCGATTTCTCGTGCTCAGAAAGACTTAGAAAGTTGATAATTGTGGGCAATGTTAGAAATGTCATGAGAAACACGAATTATGTAAAAGGATTGATGTAAATCATTGTTTCTAAGAGAAAGTGAGACAGGAATGCAAAAAAGCGTTGTTTTTGGACGGCAATGAAGAAATGACTATGTTTTGCGATTTCTCCTGCTCAGAAAGACTTAGAAAGTTGATAATTGTGGGCAATGTTAGAAATGTCATGAGAAACAAGAATTATGTAAAAGGATTGATGTAAATCATTGTTTCTAAGAGAAAGTGAGACAGGAATGCAAAAAAGCGTTGTTTTTGGACGGCAATGAAGAAATGACTATGTTTTGCGATTTCTCCTGCTCAGAAAGACTTAGAAAGTTGATAATTGTGGGCAATGTTAGAAATGTCATGAGAAACAAGAATTATGTAAAAGGATTGATGTAAATCATTGTTTAAAAGAGAAAGTGAGAAATAAATGCAAAAAAGCGTTGTTTTTGGACGGCAATGAAGAAATGACTATATTTCGCGATTTCTCGTGCTCAGAAAGACTTAGAAAGTTGATAATTGTGGGCAATGTTAGAAATGTCATGAGAAACACGAATTATGTAAAAGGATTGATGTAAATCATTGTTTCTAAAAGAAAGTGAGACAGGAATGCAAAAAAGCGTTGTTTTTGGACGGCAATGAAGAAATGACTATGTTTTGCGATTTCTCCTGCTCAGAAAGACTTAGAAAGTTGATAATTGTGGGCAATGTTAGAAATGTCATGAGATACAAGAATTATGTAAAAGGATTGATGTAATCATTGTTTACAAGAGAAAGTGAGACAGGAATGCAAAAAAGCGTTGTTTTTGGACGGCAATGAAGAAATGACTATGTTTTGCGATTTCTCCTGCTCAGAAAGACTTAGAAAGTTGATAATTGTGGGCAATGTTAGAAATGTCATGAGAAACAAGAATTATGTAAAACGATTGATGTAAATCATTGTTTCTAAGAGAAAGTGAGACAGGAATGCAAAAAAGCGTTGTTTTTGGACGGCAATGAAGAAATGACTATGTTTTGCGATTTCTCCTGCTCAGAAAGACTTAGAAAGTTGATAATTGTGGGCAATGTTAGAAATGTCATGAGAAACAAGAATTATGTAAAACGATTGATGTAAATCATTGTTTCTAAGAGAAAGTGAGACAGGAATGCAAAAAAGCGTTGTTTTTGGACGGCAATGAAGAAATGACTATGTTTTGCGATTTCTCCTGCTCAGAAAGACTTAGAAAGTTGATAATTGTGGGCAATGTTAGAAATGTCATGAGAAACAAGAATTATGTAAAAGGATTGATGTAAATCATTGTTTACAAGAGAAAGTGAGACAGGAATGCAAAAAAGCATTGTTTTTGGACGGCAATGAAGAAATGACTATGTTTTGCGATTTCTCCTGCTCAGAAAGACTTAGAAAGTTGATAATTGTGGGCAATGTTAGAAATGTCATGAGAAACAAGAATTATGTAAAAAGGATTGATGTAAATCATTGTTTACAAGAGAAAGTGAGACAGAAATGCAAAAAAGCGTTGTTTTTGGACGGCAATGAAGAAATGACTATGTTTTGCGATTTCTCCTGCTCAGAAAGACTTAGAAAGTTGATAATTGTGGGCAATGTTAGAAATGTCATGAGAAACAAGAATTATGTAAAAGGATTGATGTAAATCATTGTTTACAAGAGAAAGTGAGAAAGAAATGCAAAAAAGCGTTGTTTTTGGACGGCAATGAAGAAATGACTATATTTCACGATTTCTCCTGCTCAGAAAGACTTAGAAAGTTGATAATTGTGGGCAATGTTAGAAATGTCATGAGAAACACGAATTATGTAAAAGGATTGATGTAAATCATTGTTTCTAAGAGAAGTGAGACAGGAATGCAAAAAAGCGTTGTTTTGTACGGCAATGAAGAAATGACTATGTTTTGCAATTTCTCCTGCTCAGAAAGACTTAGAAAGTTGATAATTGTGGGCAATGTTAGAAATGTCATGAGAAACAAGAATTATGTAAAAGGATTGATGTAAATCATTGTTTACAAGAGAAAGTGAGAAAGAAATGCAAAAAAGCGTTGTTTTTGGACGGCAATGAAGAAATGACTATATTTCGCGATTTCTCCTGCTCAGAAAGACTTAGAAAGTTGATAATTGTGGGCAATGTTAGAAATGTCATGAGAAACACGAATTATGTAAAAGGATTGATGTAAATCATTGTTTCTAAGAGAAAGTGAGACAGGAATGCAAAAAAGCGTTGTTTTTGGGCGGCAATGAAGAAATGACTATGTTTTGCGATTTCTCCTGCTCAGAAAGACTTAGAAAGTTGATAATTGTGGGCAATGTTAGAAATGTCATGAGAAACAAGAATTATGTAAAAGGATTGATGTAAATCATTGTTTACAAGAGAAAGTGAGACAGGAATGCAAAAAAGCGTTGTTTTTGGACGGCAATGAAGAAATGACTATGTTTTGCGATTTCTCCTGCTCAGTGTTACGAGCCGCGGCAGTGCCCAGCCGCCGCGACCCACTCACCCGCGTCCCGGCCGTCGCCATGGCGACCGGGACGTCATTTACGGCCATAACCCGGCCGTTGCCGGGGCAACCAGCAGACGCTTCAGAGCTGCGTCCCGGCAATAGGAGGAAGCCGGGCGCAGCGATTCTACAGCCTGTGGGCTAATTAATAGGGGCAGATCATAGGAGGCAATTACAGGCATTAGCCTGCAACTGTGCAGGCCAGGGACAAGCCCTGATTGGCTCTATTAGTGACTGCTCTATTAACCTGCAGGAGTGTGTTCAACCTGTGATTGGTTCAGCTGGGTATTTAAGGCAATGAGGTCTGCTGCCTCATTGCCGGTTATAGCTTCTGTGCTTCAGTCTGCTGACCTGCTTGTTCCAGTTCCTGTATCCTGTATCTACGTTTGACTTCCCGTGTATGACCCTTGGCTTCGTATTGGACTTCGCTTGTGTTTCCTGTGACCCTGATCCTTGGCTTGTTTACCCGTTCTGCTACTTTGCCTGTGACCTCTGACCTCAGCTTGTTCATCATTACTGTTACCTGCTGCCGGCCTTTGACCTCTGCGTGGACCTGACTCTTCTTGCCTGGGTTCTCCCCAGCCGGTACACACTTCACGACCCTCTGTCAGTCTGCAGCCCAGTCTGTCCCCACCATCAGGGGCTCCAGTGAACACCTGACTGGCAGAGTAGACTCCGGGTTGTGTTGTGCCGGCTGGAGGGGTTCCTAACATTATAACCGGCCCACTCACGGAGACAAGATTAGGATGGATGCAAGTGGATCCACACCGTCTCCGGCACAAACCCTAGCAGGCCATGTTGAGTCTTTGTATCAGATGATGCAGGGATTGGCTGAGCGTATGTCTGTTCAAGAAGAAGCCACAAAAGCTTCACAATCTCCTCCAGATCCCATCTGTGAGCCCAAAATGAATTTACCGGATCGGTTCTCCGGAAATAGAACCTTGTTTCGGAACTTCAGGGAGAGCTGCAAGCTCTATTTTCGGATGAGACCCCGCTCCTCCGGTTCAGAGCAGCAACGAGTTGGGATTATTATTTCCCTTCTACAGGGTGACCCCCAGTCTTGGGCGTTTTCTTTGCCACAGACCAGTCCGGCCATGCAGTCCGTAGACTCCTTCTTTGAGGCATTGGGTTTACTGTACGATGACCCGGATCGAGTGGCCTCCGCGGAAGCTAACCTACGGTCCTTGAAACAAGGCAGACGGTCGGCAGAAGAATACTGCGCGGAATTCCATAGATGGTCACCTGACAGTGGATGGAACGACCCTGCCTTACGTAGTCAGTTCCGTGTCGGCTTATCTGAACAGATTAAAGATTCGCTAGTGCAATACCCGTCTCCTAGCTCTCTGGAGGATCTGATGCACCTCTCCATTAAAATTGACAGGAGATATAAAGAGCGGAAAACTGAAAAGGAAACGTCATCACCTCCATCCGCCTTCGTTCCTATCTCCCAGGATGGTGAGGAACCAATGCAATTGGGAGCATACCGTCTTTCCTCTGAGGAGAGAGACAGGAGACGGTCACAAGGCTTATGTCTATATTGTGGCGCAAGAGGCCACTTCTCCCGTTCTTGCCCAAACAAGTCGGGAAACGAGCATGCCTAAGGAACGAGGGGAGAGTTCACTTAGGTCTACAAATTGTCTCCCAGAAAAATGCACTATTGGTCCCTGCACAGCTCACGTTCAGTGCTCGTTCTACGAAACTATCAGCCTTCATTGACAGTGGAGCTGCTGGCAACTTCCTTGACATCGAGTTTGCCCGCTCTGCTGGGATTCCGCGGATTAAACTCCAATCTGCCATTACGGTATGTGGCTTAGATGGTAGTCCGTTGCCAGGAGGCAAGATTACTTGGGAGACCCCACCACTACAGTTGAACGTTGGCGCTCTCCATTCGGAATCCATAGTCTTACGTCTTATCGAATGTCCATTGGTTCCTTTAATTCTGGGCCACCCTTGGCTATCCTGCCATAACCCCGTCATGGATTGGGCAAAAGGAGAAATCGTCCAGTGGAGCCCCCATTGTACACAGTCTTGCTTGACACTACCTCTACGTATTATTCAGTCTATTCCGGAGCAGCTCCCTTCTCAGTATCATGACTACTGGGATGTTTTCTCCAAAAAGGCTGCTGAAACACTACCACCGCACCGCAATTTCGACTGTGCCATTGAGCTCATTCCGGGCTCTAAATTACCCAAGGGACGCTTGTATCCTCTCTCCGGTCCAGAGACCAAATCCATGCAGGAGTATATTGACGAAAACTTGGAGAAGGGCTTCATCAGGCCATCCAAGTCCCCAGTAGGAGCAGGGTGTTTCTTTGTACCCAAGAAGGACGGTGGACTCAGACCCTGTATCGACTATCGAGGGCTGAACCTTATTACGGTTAAGAACACCTACCCCCTTCCCCTCATCTCCGTTCTTTTTGATCAATTAAGAGGAGCCACTATCTTCACAAAAATTGATCTTCGTGGAGCCTATAATCTCATACGTATTAGAGCAGGTGATGAGTGGAAGACGGCGTTCAACACGCTCTCGGGCCATTACGAATACCTGGTCATGCCGTTTGGCCTGAGTAATGCTCCTGCCGTATTTCAGGATTTGATTAATGAGGTGTTACGTGAGTTCCTGGGACACTTTGTTGTTGTTTACCTTGATGACATCCTCATATATTCAAAATCGTTGTCTGCGCACCAGGGTCATGTCAGACAAATCCTACAGAAATTACGGGAACATCACCTCTACGCGAAACTCGAGAAATGCGAGTTCGAGGTCCAGAAGGTATCCTTCCTCGGTTATCTAATCTCCTCAGAAGGTTTCTCCATGGACCCAACCAAGGTCCAAGCAATTCTGGATTGGATTCAACCGAATAACCTCAAGGCGGTCCAGAGATTCCTGGGATTCGCCAATTACTACAGGAGGTTTATTGGCGGCTTTGCTGATATCGTGGCTCCTATTGTCACCTTGACCCGCAAAGGAGGTGATCCAACTGTTTGGTCACAACAGGCAATAAATGCATTCAAAACCCTGAAGAAAGCTTTTGTGTCTGCTCAGGTTCTCAGACATCCGGATCCTAGGGTACCGTTTGTTCTTGAGGTAGATGCTTCTGACGTCGGTGCTGGGGCTGTCTTGTCACAAAAGGACCCCCAGACCCACCGCTTACATCCATGTGCCTTTTTTTCCCGTCAGTTCTCATCAGCGGAAACCAACTATGACGTGGGAAACCGAGAATTGCTTGCAATTAAATGGGCCTTTGAGGAATGGCGACACTGGTTGGAAGGCGCTGCACACCAGATCTCCGTTATAACGGATCATAAGAACTTACAGTATATACAGTCAGCCAAACGTCTGAACCCCCGACAGGCTCGGTGGTCGCTGTTCTTCACTCGGTTCAACTTTATTATCACCTATCGTCCTGGTTCCAAAAATATTCAAGCGGACGCCCTGTCTAGAAGTTTCCTGGCACATCATGCTCCGGTCACCTGCTCAGAGCCTATTGTTCCTGTGTCTATGATTCATGCCGCATTAACTCAAGATTTGAGCTGTACCTTACAAAGGTTCCAGAGGTTGGCTTCTGAAACACTCCGGCAGGATGTTTGTTTGTCCCAGTTCATCTAAGGAAGACAGTCCTTGCTGAGGCACACAACAGTCGGACTGCTGGGCATCCTGGAGTCTACAAAACACTGGAAATCCTTTCCGTACTGTATGGTGGCGTCTCTGTCTGCTGACGTCAAGAGTCACGTCCGGTCCTGTGAAGTTTGTGCCAGGAACAAAGTTCCCAGGACTCGCCCGGTAGGTCAGTTAGTTCCGTTGGCCGCCCCTGGTAAACCCTGGACCCATCTGTCCATGGACTTTATAGTCGATCTGCCACCCTCTGCGGGACACAATACCATTTGGGTCGTGGTAGACCGGTTCAGCAAGATGGCACATTTCATTCCACTCACTAGGCTGCCTACTGCTCGAGATTTGGCAGTTTTGTTCATTCAACACATTTTCCGCCTCCATGGACTCCCTACAGACATCGTCTCCGATCGGGGTTCCCAGTTCATAGCGCAGTTCTGGAGATCATTCTGTACCCTCCTGGGAATCAAGGTCAGTTTATCATCTGCATACCACCCTCAGTCAAATGGGCAGACTGAAAGGGTTAACCAGTCCTTGGAGAAGTTCTTGCGATGCTACATATCAGAGTTCCATGACAACTGGTCCTCCTTGTTGCCCTGGGCAGAATTTGCCTGTAACAACTCCTGTCACTCATCCACGAAAACCTCTCCGTTCTTTTGCAATTATGGTTTCCACCCCAGATCTAACTCTTTGTATTCACTCCAGTCCGTTGGTATCCAGGAGATCCGTTCCACTGCCAGGGATCTCAGAGTTGTCTGGAAGAAAGTACATTCATCTTTAAAACATGCCTCACTTATTGCAAAAAAAATTTCGGACCGACACCGTACCCCCTGCTCCCTTAAGGTTGGCCAGAAAGTCTGGCTGTCTACAAAAAATATCAGGCTCAGACAACCTTGCAAGAAATTGGGCCCTAAGTTCATCGGGCCGTTTCTTATCATCAAGCAGGTGAACTCCGTCGCATTTAGGTTAAAAATTCCAGGCTCGTTAAGAATTCCAAACACCTTTCATTGTTCTCTATTGAAGCCAGTGCTTTATCCTGGTCAAGACCAGTCTTCAAGTGTGCCTGGGAGAGGTCCCAGTGGGCCACAAAAATTTGTGATTCAAAAGGTCCTTGATTCTAAAAAAGTTCAAGGACAGGTGCATTTCCTTGTACAATGGAGGAATCGCGGATTAGAAGAGCGATCTTGGGTTCCGCGGAGACAACTCCATGCCCCAAAGAAACTGAAGGAGTTCTTCAAAAAATTCCCTAGGAAACCAGGATGTCGGGGTCCCTCGACCCCTCCTCAAGGGGGGGGTACTGTTACGAGCCGCGGCAGTGCCCAGCCGCCGCGACTCACTCACCCGCGTCCCGGCCGTCGCCATGGCGACCGGGACGTCATTTCCGGCCATAACCCGGCCGTAGCCGGGGCAACCAGCAGACGCTTCAGAGCTGCGTCCCGGCAATAGGAGGAAGCCGGGCGCAGTGATTCTACAGCCTGTGGGCTAATTAATAGGGGCAGATCATAGGAGGCAATTACAGGCATTAGCCTGCAACTGTGCAGGCCAGGGACAAGCCCTGATTGGCTCTATTAGTGACTGCTCTATTAACCTGCAGGAGTGTGTTCAACCTGTGATTGGTTCAGCTGGGTATTTAAGGCAATGAGGTCTGCTGCCTCATTGCCGGTTATAGCTTCTGTGCTTCAGTCTGCTGACCTGCTTGTTCCAGTTCCTGTATCCTGTATCTACGTTTGACTTCCCGTGTATGACCCTTGGCTTCGTATTGGACTTCGCTTGTGTTTCCTGTGACCCTGATCCTTGGCTTGTTTACCCGTTCTGCTACTTTGCCTGTGACCTCTGACCTCAGCTTGTTCATCATTACTGTTACCTGCTGCCGGCCTTTGACCTCTGCGTGGACCTGACTCTTCTTGCCTGGGTTCTCCCCAGCCGGTACACACTTCACGACCCTCTGTCAGTCTGCAGCCCAGTCTGTCCCCACCATCAGGGGCTCCAGTGAACACCTGACTGGCAGAGTAGACTCCGGGTTGTGTTGTGCCGGCTGGAGGGGTTCCTAACACTCAGAAAGACTTAGAAAGTTGATAATTGTGGGCAATGTTAGAAATGTCATGAGAAACAAGAATTATGTAAAAGGATTGATGTAAATCATTGTTTACAAGAGAAAGTGAGACAGAAATGCAAAAAAGCGTTGTTTTTGGACGGCAATGAAGAAATGACTATATTTCGCGATTTCTCGTGCTCAGAAAGACATAGAAAGTTGATAATTGTGGGCAATGTTAGAAATGTCATGAGAAACAAGAATTATGTAAAAGGATTGATGTAAATCATTGTTTCTAAGAGAAAGTGAGACAGGAATGCAAAAAAGCGTTGTTTTTGGACGGCAATGAAGAAATGACTATGTTTTGCGATTTCTCCTGCTCAGAAAGACTTAGAAAGTTGATAATTGTGGGCAATGTTAGAAATGTCATGAGAAACAAGAATTATGTAAAAAGGATTGATGTAAATCATTGTTTACAAGAGAAAGTGAGACAGAAATGCAAAAAAGCGTTGTTTTTGGACGGCAATGAAGAAATGACTATGTTTTGCGATTTCTCCTGCTCAGAAAGACTTAGAAAGTTGATAATTGTGGGCAATGTTAGAAATGTCATGAGAAACAAGAATTATGTAAAAGGATTGATGTAAATCATTGTTTCTAAGAGAAAGTGAGACAGGAATGCAAAAAAGCGTTGTTTTTGGACGGCAATGAAGAAATGACTATGTTTTGCGATTTCTCGTGCTCAGAAAGACTTAGAAAGTTGATAATTGTGGGCAATGTTAGAAATATCATGAGAAACACGAATTATGTAAAAAGATTGATGTAAATCATTGTTTCTAAGAGAAAGTGAGACAGGAATGCAAAAAAGCGTTGTTTTTGGACGGCAATGAAGAAATGACTATGTTTTGCAATTTCTCCTGCTCAGAAAGACTTAGAAAGTTGATAATTGTGGGCAATGTTAGAAATGTCATGAGAAACAAGAATTATGTAAAAGGATTGATGTAAATCATTGTTTACAAGAGAAAGTGAGAAAGAAATGCAAAAAAGCGTTGTTTTTGGACGGCAATGAAGAAATGACTATATTTTGCGATTTCTCGTGCTCAGAAAGACTTAGAAAGTTGATAATTGTGGGCAATGTTAGAAATGTCATGAGAAACACGAATTATGTAAAAGGATTGATGTAAATCATTGTTTCTAAGATAAAGTGAGACAGGAATGCAAAAAAGCGTTGTTTTTGGACGGCAATGAAGAAATGACTATGTTTTGCGATTTCTCCTGCTCAGAAAGACTTAGAAAGTTGATAATTGTGGGCAATGTTAGAAATGTCATGAGAAACAAGAATTATGTAAAAGGATTGATGTAAATCATTGTTTACAAGAGAAAGTGAGAAAGAAATGCAAAAAAGCGTTGTTTTTGGACGGCAATGAAGAAATGACTATGTTTTGCGATTTCTCCTGCTCAGAAAGACTTAGAAAGTTGATAATTGTGGGCAATGTTAGAAATGTCATGAGAAACAAGAATTATGTAAAACGATTGATGTAAATCATTGTTTCTAAGAGAAAGTGAGACAGGAATGCAAAAAAGCGTTGTTTTTGGACGGCAATGAAGAAATGACTATGTTTTGCGATTTCTCCTGCTCAGAAAGACTTAGAAAGTTGATAATTGTGGGCAATGTTAGAAATGTCATGAGAAACAAGAATTATGTAAAAGGATTGATGTAAATCATTGTTTCTAAGAGAAAGTGAGACAGGAATGCAAAAAAGCGTTGTTTTGGACGGCAATGAAGAAATGACTATGTTTTGCGATTTCTCCTGCTCAGAAAGACTTAGAAAGTTGATAATTGTGGGCAATGTTAGAAATGTCATGAGAAACAAGAATTATGTAAAAGGATTGATGTAAATCATTGTTTACAAGAGAAAGTAAGAAAGAAATGCAAAAAAGCGTTGTTTTTGGACGGCAATGAAGAAATGACTATGTTTTGCGATTTCTCCTGCTCAGAAAGACTTAGAAAGTTGATAATTGTGGGCAATGTTAGAAATGTCATGAGAAACACGAATTATGTAAAAGGATTGATGTAAATCATTGTTTCTAAAAGAAAGTGAGACAGGAATGCAAAAAAGCGTTGTTTTTGGACGGCAATGAAGAAATGACTATGTTTTGCGATTTCTCCTGCTCAGAAAGACTTAGAAAGTTGATAATTGTGGGCAATGTTAGAAATGTCATGAGAAACAAGAATTATGTAAAAGGATTGATGTAAATCATTGTTTACAAGAGAAAGTGAGACAGGAATGCAAAAAAGCGTTGTTTTTGGACTTCAATGAAGAAATGACTATGTTTTGCGATTTCTCCTGCTCAGAAAGACTTAGAAAGTTGATAATTGTGGGCAATGTTAGAAATGTCATGAGAAACAAGAATTATGTAAAACGATTGATGTAAATCATTGTTTCTAAGAGAAAGTGAGACAGGAATGCAAAAAAGCGTTGTTTTTGGACGGCAATGAAGAAATGACTATGTTTTGCGATTTCTCCTGCTCAGAAAGACTTAGAAAGTTGATAATTGTGGGCAATGTTAGAAATGTCATGAGAAACAAGAATTATGTAAAAGGATTGATGTAAATCATTGTTTACAAGAGAAAGTGAGACAGAAATGCAAAAAAGCGTTGTTTTTGGACGGCAATGAAGAAATGACTATATTTCGCGATTTCTCGTGCTCAGAAAGACTTAGAAAGTTGATAATTGTGGGCAATGTTAGAAATGTCATGAGAAACAAGAATTATGTAAAAAGGATTGATGTAAATCATTGTTTACAAGAGAAAGTGAGACAGAAATGCAAAAAAGCGTTGTTTTTGGACGGCAATGAAGAAATGACTATGTTTTGCGATTTCTCCTGCTCAGAAAGACTTAGAAAGTTGATAATTGTGGGCAATGTTAGAAATGTCATGAGAAACAAGAATTATGTAAAAGGATTGATGTAAATCATTGTTTACAAGAGAAAGTGAGACAGAAATGCAAAAAAGCGTTGTTTTTGGACGGCAATGAAGAAATGACTATATTTCGCGATTTCTCGTGCTCAGAAAGACTTAGAAAGTTGATAATTGTGGGCAATGTTAGAAATGTCATGAGAAACAAGAATTATGTAAAAGGATTGATGTAAATCATTGTTTCTAAGAGAAAGTGAGACAGGAATGCAAAAAAGCGTTGTTTTTGGACGGCAATGAAGAAATGACTATGTTTTGCGATTTCTCCTGCTCAGAAAGACTTAGAAAGTTGATAATTGTGGGCAATGTTAGAAATGTCATGAGAAACAAGAATTATGTAAAAGGATTGATGTAAATCATTGTTTACAAGAGAAAGTGAGACAGAAATGCAAAAAAGCGTTGTTTTTGGACGGCAATGAAGAAATGACTATATTTCGCGATTTCTCGTGCTCAGAAAGACTTAGAAAGTTGATAATTGTGGGCAATGTTAGAAATGTCATGAGAAACAAGAATTATGTAAAATGATTGATGTAAATCATTGTTTCTAAGAGAAAGTGAGACAGGAATGCAAAAAAGCGTTGTTTTTGGACGGCAATGAAGAAATGACTATGTTTTGCGATTTCTCCTGCTCAGAAAGACTTAGAAAGTTGATAATTGTGGGCAATGTTAGAAATGTCATGAGAAACAAGAATTATGTAAAAAGGATTGATGTAAATCATTGTTTACAAGAGAAAGTGAGACAGAAATGCAAAAAAGCGTTGTTTTTGGACGGCAATGAAGAAATGACTATGTTTTGCGATTTCTCCTGCTCAGAAAGACTTAGAAAGTTGATAATTGTGGGCAATGTTAGAAATGTCATGAGAAACAAGAATTATGTAAAAGGATTGATGTAAATCATTGTTTCTAAGAGAAAGTGAGACAGGAATGCAAAAAAGCGTTGTTTTTGGACGGCAATGAAGAAATGACTATGTTTTGCGATTTCTCCTGCTCAGAAAGACTTAGAAAGTTGATAATTGTGGGCAATGTTAGAAATGTCATGAGAAACAAGAATTATGTAAAAGGATTGATGTAAATCATTGTTTACAAGAGAAAGTGAGAAAGAAATGCAAAAAAGCGTTGTTTTTGGACGGCAATGAAGAAATGACTATATTTCACGATTTCTCGTGCTCAGAAAGACTTAGAAAGTTGATAATTGTGGGCAATGTTAGAAATGTCATGAGAAACACGAATTATGTAAAAGGATTGATGTAAATCATTGTTTCTAAAAGAAAGTGAGACAGGAATGCAAAAAAGCGTTGTTTTTGGACGGCAATGAAGAAATGACTATGTTTTGCGATTTCTCCTGCTCAGAAAGACTTAGAAAGTTGATAATTGTGGGCAATGTTAGAAATGTCATGAGAAACAAGAATTATGTAAAAGGATTGATGTAAATCATTGTTTACAAGAGAAAGTGAGACAGGAATGCAAAAAAGCGTTGTTTTTGGACGGCAATGAAGAAATGACTATGTTTTGCGATTTCTCCTGCTCAGAAAGACTTAGAAAGTTGATAATTGTGGGCAATATTAGAAATGTCATGAGAAACAAGAATTATGTAAAACGATTGATGTAAATCATTGTTTCTAAGAGAAAGTGAGACAGGAATGCAAAAAAGCGTTGTTTTTGGACGGCAATGAAGAAATGACTATGTTTTGCGATTTCTCCTGCTCAGAAAGACTTAGAAAGTTGATAATTGTGGGCAATGTTAGAAATGTCATGAGAAACAAGAATTATGTAAAAAGGATTGATGTAAATCATTGTTTACAAGAGAAAGTGAGACAGAAATGCAAAAAAGCATTGTTTTTGGACGGCAATGAAGAAATGACTATGTTTTGCGATTTCTCCTGCTCAGAAAGACTTAGAAAGTTGATAATTGTGGGCAATGTTAGAAATGTCATGAGAAACAAGAATTATGTAAAAGGATTGATGTAAATCATTGTTTACAAGAGAAAGTGAGAAAGAAATGCAAAAAAGCGTTGTTTTTGGACGGCAATGAAGAAATGACTATATTTCGCGATTTCTCCTGCTCAGAAAGACTTAGAAAGTTGATAATTGTGGGCAATGTTAGAAATGTCATGAGAAACACGAATTATGTAAAAGGATTGATGTAAATCATTGTTTCTAAGAGAAAGTGAGACAGGAATGCAAAAAAGCGTTGTTTTTGTACGGCAATGAAGAAATGACTATGTTTTGCAATTTCTCCTGCTCAGAAAGACTTAGAAAGTTGATAATTGTGGGCAATGTTAGAAATGTCATGAGAAACAAGAATTATGTAAAAGGATTGATGTAAATCATTGTTTACAAGAAAAAGTGAGAAAGAAATGCAAAAAAGCGTTGTTTTTAGACGGCAATGAAGAAATGACTATATTTCGCGATTTCTCGTGCTCAGAAAGACTTAGAAAGTTGATAATTGTGGGCAATGTTAGAAATGTCATGAGAAACACGAATTATGTAAAAGGATTGATGTAAATCATTGTTTCTAAGATAAAGTGAGACAGGAATGCAAAAAAGCGTTGTTTTTGGACGGCAATGAAGAAATGACTATGTTTTGCGATTTCTCCTGCTCAGAAAGACTTAGAAAGTTGATAATTGTGGGCAATGTTAGAAATGTCATGAGAAACAAGAATTATGTAAAAGGATTGATATAAATCATTGTTTACAAGAGAAAGTGAGAAAGAAATGCAAAAAAGCGTTGTTTTTGGACGGCAATGAAGAAATGACTATGTTTTGCGATTTCTCCTCCTCAGAAAGACTTAGAAAGTTGATAATTGTGGGCAATGTTAGAAATGTCATGAGAAACAAGAATTATGTAAAAGGATTGATGTAAATCATTGTTTCTAAGAGAAAGTGAGACAGGAATGCAAAAAAGCGTTGTTTTTGGACGGCAATGAAGAAATGACTATGTTTTGCGATTTCTCCTGCTCAGAAAGACTTAGAAAGTTGATAATTGTGGGCAATGTTAGAAATGTCATGAGAAACAAGAATTATGTAAAACGATTGATGTAAATCATTGTTTCTAAGAGAAAGTGAGACAGGAATGCAAAAAAGCGTTTGTTTTGGACGGCAATGAAGAAATGACTATGTTTTGCGATTTCTCCTGCTCAGAAAGACTTAGAAAGTTGATAATTGTGGGCAATGTTAGAAATGTAATGAGAAACAAGAATTATGTAAAAAGGATTGATGTAAATCATTGTTTACAAGCGAAAGTGAGACAGAAATGCAAAAAAGCGTTGTTTTTGGACGGCAATGAAGAAATGACTATGTTTTGCGATTTCTCCTGCTCAGAAAGACTTAGAAAGTTGATAATTGTGGGTAATGTTAGAAATGTCATGAGAAACAAGAATTATGTAAAAGGATTGATGTAAATCATTGTTTACAAGAGAAAGTGAGAAAGAAATGCAAAAAAGCGTTGTTTTTGGACGGCAATGAAGAAATGACTATGTTTTGCGATTTCTCCTGCTCAGAAAGACTTAGAAAGTTGATAATTGTGGGCAATGTTAGAAATGTCATGAGAAACAAGAATTATGTAAAACGATTGATGTAAATCATTGTTTCTAAGAGAAAGTGAGACAGGAATGCAAAAAAGCTTTGTTTTTGGACGGCAATGAAGAAATGACTATGTTTTGCGATTTCTCCTGCTCAGAAAGACTTAGAAAGTTGATAATTGTGGGCAATGTTAGAAATGTCATGAGAAACAAGAATTATGTAAAAGGATTGATGTAAATCATTGTTTCTAAGAGAAAGTGAGACAGGAATGCAAAAAAGCGTTGTTTTTGGACGGCAATGAAGAAATGACTATGTTTTGCGATTTCTCCTGCTCAGAAAGACTTAGAAAGTTGATAATTGTGGGCAATGTTAGAAATGTCATGAGAAACAAGAATTATGTAAAAGGATTGATGTAAATCATTGTTTACAAGAGAAAGTAAGAAAGAAATGCAAAAAAGCGTTGTTTTTGGACGGCAATGAAGAAATGACTATGTTTTGCGATTTCTCCTGCTCAGAAAGACTTAGAAAGTTGATAATTGTGGGCAATGTTAGAAATGTCATGAGAAACACGAATTATGTAAAAGGATTGATGTAAATCATTGTTTCTAAAAGAAAGTGAGACAGGAATGCAAAAAAGCGTTGTTTTTGGACGGCAATGAAGAAATGACTATGTTTTGCGATTTCTCCTGCTCAGAAAGACTTAGAAAGTTGATAATTGTGGGCAATGTTAGAAATGTCATGAGAAACAAGAATTATGTAAAAGGATTGATGTAAATCATTGTTTACAAGAGAAAGTGAGACAGGAATGCAAAAAAGCGTTGTTTTTGGACTTCAATGAAGAAATGACTATGTTTTGCGATTTCTCCTGCTCAGAAAGACTTAGAAAGTTGATAATTGTGGGCAATGTTAGAAATGTCATGAGAAACAAGAATTATGTAAAACGATTGATGTAAATCATTGTTTCTAAGAGAAAGTGAGACAGGAATGCAAAAAAGCGTTTTTTTTTGGACGGCAATGAAGAAATGACTATGTTTTGCGATTTCTCCTGCTCAGAAAGACTTAGAAAGTTGATAATTGTGGGCAATGTTAGAAATGTAATGAGAAACAAGAATTATGTAAAAAGGATTGATGTAAATCATTGTTTACAAGCGAAAGTGAGACAGAAATGCAAAAAAGCGTTGTTTTTGGACGGCAATGAAGAAATGACTATGTTTTGCGATTTCTCCTGCTCAGAAAGACTTAGAAAGTTGATAATTGTGGGTAATGTTAGAAATGTCATGAGAAACAAGAATTATGTAAAAGGATTGATGTAAATCATTGTTTACAAGAGAAAGTGAGAAAGAAATGCAAAAAAGCGTTGTTTTTGGACGGCAATGAAGAAATGACTATGTTTTGCGATTTCTCCTGCTCAGAAAGACTTAGAAAGTTGATAATTGTGGGCAATGTTAGAAATGTCATGAGAAACAAGAATTATGTAAAACGATTGATGTAAATCATTGTTTCTAAGAGAAAGTGAGACAGGAATGCAAAAAAGCGTTGTTTTTGGACGGCAATGAAGAAATGACTATGTTTTGCGATTTCTCCTGCTCAGAAAGACTTAGAAAGTTGATAATTGTGGGCAATGTTAGAAATGTCATGAGAAACAAGAATTATGTAAAAGGATTGATGTAAATCATTGTTTCTAAGAGAAAGTGAGACAGGAATGCAAAAAAGCGTTGTTTTTGGACGGCAATGAAGAAATGACTATGTTTTGCGATTTCTCCTGCTCAGAAAGACTTAGAAAGTTGATAATTGTGGGCAATGTTAGAAATGTCATGAGAAACAAGAATTATGTAAAAGGATTGATGTAAATCATTGTTTACAAGAGAAAGTAAGAAAGAAATGCAAAAAAGCGTTGTTTTTGGACGGCAATGAAGAAATGACTATGTTTTGCGATTTCTCCTGCTCAGAAAGACTTAGAAAGTTGATAATTGTGGGCAATGTTAGAAATGTCATGAGAAACACGAATTATGTAAAAGGATTGATGTAAATCATTGTTTCTAAAAGAAAGTGAGACAGGAATGCAAAAAAGCGTTGTTTTTGGACGGCAATGAAGAAATGACTATGTTTTGCGATTTCTCCTGCTCAGAAAGACTTAGAAAGTTGATAATTGTGGGCAATGTTAGAAATGTCATGAGAAACAAGAATTATGTAAAAGGATTGATGTAAATCATTGTTTACAAGAGAAAGTGAGACAGGAATGCAAAAAAGCGTTGTTTTTGGACTTCAATGAAGAAATGACTATGTTTTGCGATTTCTCCTGCTCAGAAAGACTTAGAAAGTTGATAATTGTGGGCAATGTTAGAAATGTCATGAGAAACAAGAATTATGTAAAACGATTGATGTAAATCATTGTTTCTAAGAGAAAGTGAGACAGGAATGCAAAAAAGCGTTGTTTTTGGACGGCAATGAAGAAATGACTATGTTTTGCGATTTCTCCTGCTCAGAAAGACTTAGAAAGTTGATAATTGTGGGCAATGTTAGAAATGTCATGAGAAACAAGAATTATGTAAAAGGATTGATGTAAATCATTGTTTACAAGAGAAAGTGAGACAGAAATGCAAAAAAGCGTTGTTTTTGGACGGCAATGAAGAAATGACTATATTTCGCGATTTCTCGTGCTCAGAAAGACTTAGAAAGTTGATAATTGTGGGCAATGTTAGAAATGTCATGAGAAACAAGAATTATGTAAAAAGGATTGATGTAAATCATTGTTTACAAGAGAAAGTGAGACAGAAATGCAAAAAAGCGTTGTTTTTTGGACGGCAATGAAGAAATGACTATGTTTTGCGATTTCTCCTGCTCAGAAAGACTTAGAAAGTTGATAATTGTGGGCAATGTTAGAAATGTCATGAGAAACAAGAATTATGTAAAAGGATTGATGTAAATCATTGTTTACAAGAGAAAGTGAGACAGAAATGCAAAAAAGCGTTGTTTTTGGACGGCAATGAAGAAATGACTATATTTCGCGATTTTTCGTGCTCAGAAAGACTTAGAAAGTTGATAATTGTGGGCAATGTTAGAAATGTCATGAGAAACAAGAATTATGTAAAAGGATTGATGTAAATCATTGTTTCTAAGAGAAAGTGAGACAGGAATGCAAAAAAGCGTTGTTTTTGGACGGCAATGAAGAAATGACTATGTTTTGCGATTTCTCCTGCTCAGAAAGACTTAGAAAGTTGATAATTGTGGGCAATGTTAGAAATGTCATGAGAAACAAGAATTATGTAAAAGGATTGATGTAAATCATTGTTTACAAGAGAAAGTGAGACAGAAATGCAAAAAAGCGTTGTTTTTGGACGGCAATGAAGAAATGACTATATTTCGCGATTTCTCGTGCTCAGAAAGACTTAGAAAGTTGATAATTGTGGGCAATGTTAGAAATGTCATGAGAAACAAGAATTATGTAAAAGGATTGATGTAAATCATTGTTTCTAAGAGAAAGTGAGACAGGAATGCAAAAAAGCGTTGTTTTTGGACGGCAATGAAGAAATGACTATGTTTTGCGATTTCTCCTGCTCAGAAAGACTTAGAAAGTTGATAATTGTGGGCAATGTTAGAAATGTCATGAGAAACAAGAATTATGTAAAAAGGATTGATGTAAATCATTGTTTACAAGAGAAAGTGAGAAAGAAATGCAAAAAAGCGTTGTTTTTGGACGGCAATGAAGAAATGACTATATTTCACGATTTCTCGTGCTCAGAAAGACTTAGAAAGTTGATAATTGTGGGCAATGTTAGAAATGTCATGAGAAACACGAATTATGTAAAAGGATTGATGTAAATCATTGTTTCTAAAAGAAAGTGAGACAGGAATGCAAAAAAGCGTTGTTTTTGGACGGCAATGAAGAAATGACTATGTTTTGCGATTTCTCCTGCTCAGAAAGACTTAGAAAGTTGATAATTGTGGGCAATGTTAGAAATGTCATGAGAAACAAGAATTATGTAAAAGGATTGATGTAAATCATTGTTTACAAGAGAAAGTGAGACAGGAATGCAAAAAAGCGTTGTTTTTGGACGGCAATGAAGAAATGACTATGTTTTGCGATTTCTCCTGCTCAGAAAGACTTAGAAAGTTGATAATTGTGGGCAATATTAGAAATGTCATGAGAAACAAGAATTATGTAAAACGATTGATGTAAATCATTGTTTCTAAGAGAAAGTGAGACAGGAATGCAAAAAAGCGTTGTTTTTGGACGGCAATGAAGAAATGACTATGTTTTGCGATTTCTCCTGCTCAGAAAGACTTAGAAAGTTGATAATTGTGGGCAATGTTAGAAATGTCATGAGAAACAAGAATTATGTAAAAAGGATTGATGTAAATCATTGTTTACAAGAGAAAGTGAGACAGAAATGCAAAAAAGCATTGTTTTTGGACGGCAATGAAGAAATGACTATGTTTTGCGATTTCTCCTGCTCAGAAAGACTTATAAAGTTGATAATTGTGGGCAATGTTAGAAATGTCATGAGAAACAAGAATTATGTAAAAGGATTGATGTAAATCATTGTTTACAAGAGAAGGTGAGAAAGAAATGCAAAAAAGCGTTGTTTTTGGACGGCAATGAAGAAATGACTATATTTCGCGATTTCTCCTGCTCAGAAAGACTTAGAAAGTTGATAATTGTGGGCAATGTTAGAAATGTCATGAGAAACACGAATTATGTAAAAGGATTGATGTAAATCATTGTTTCTAAGAGAAAGTGAGACAGGAATGCAAAAAAGCGTTGTTTTTGTACGGCAATGAAGAAATGACTATGTTTTGCAATTTCTCCTGCTCAGAAAGACTTAGAAAGTTGATAATTGTGGGCAATGTTAGAAATGTCATGAGAAACAAGAATTATGTAAAAGGATTGATGTAAATCATTGTTTACAAGAAAAAGTGAGAAAGAAATGCAAAAAAGCGTTGTTTTTAGACGGCAATGAAGAAATGACTATATTTCGCGATTTCTCGTGCTCAGAAAGACTTAGAAAGTTGATAATTGTGGGCAATGTTAGAAATGTCATGAGAAACACGAATTATGTAAAAGGATTGATGTAAATCATTGTTTCTAAGATAAAGTGAGACAGGAATGCAAAAAAGCGTTGTTTTTGGACGGCAATGAAGAAATGACTATGTTTTGCGATTTCTCCTGCTCAGAAAGACTTAGAAAGTTGATAATTGTGGGCAATGTTAGAAATGTCATGAGAAACAAGAATTATGTAAAAGGATTGATGTAAATCATTGTTTACAAGAGAAAGTGAGAAAGAAATGCAAAAAAGCGTTGTTTTTGGACGGCAATGAAGAAATGACTATGTTTTGCGATTTCTCCTCCTCAGAAAGACTTAGAAAGTTGATAATTGTGGGCAATGTTAGAAATGTCATGAGAAACAAGAATTATGTAAAAGGATTGATGTAAATCATTGTTTCTAAGAGAAAGTGAGACAGGAATGCAAAAAAGCGTTGTTTTTGGACGGCAATGAAGAAATGACTATGTTTTGCGATTTCTCCTGCTCAGAAAGACTTAGAAAGTTGATAATTGTGGGCAATGTTAGAAATGTCATGAGAAACAAGAATTATGTAAAACGATTGATGTAAATCATTGTTTCTAAGAGAAAGTGAGACAGGAATGCAAAAAAGCGTTTTTTTTTGGACGGCAATGAAGAAATGACTATGTTTTGCGATTTCTCGTGCTCAGAAAGACTTAGAAAGTTGATAATTGTGGGTAATGTTAGAAATGTCATGAGAAACAAGAATTATGTAAAAGGATTGATGTAAATCATTGTTTACAAGAGAAAGTGAGAAAGAAATGCAAAAAAGCGTTGTTTTTGGACGGCAATGAAGAAATGACTATGTTTTGCGATTTCTCCTGCTCAGAAAGACTTAGAAAGTTGATAATTGTGGGCAATGTTAGAAATGTCATGAGAAACAAGAATTATGTAAAAGGATTGATGTAAATCATTGTTTCTAAGATAAAGTGAGACAGGAATGCAAAAAAGCGTTGTTTTTGGACGGCAATGAAGAAATGACTATGTTTTGCGATTTCTCCTGCTCAGAAAGACTTAGAAAGTTGATAATTGTGGGCAATGTTAGAAATGTCATGAGAAACAAGAATTATGTAAAAGGATTGATGTAAATCATTGTTTACAAGAGAAAGTGAGAAAGAAATGCAAAAAAGCGTTGTTTTTGGACGGCAATGAAGAAATGACTATGTTTTGCGATTTCTCCTGCTCAGAAAGACTTAGAAAGTTGATAATTGTGGGCAATGTTAGAAATGTCATGAGAAACAAGAATTATGTAAAACGATTGATGTAAATCATTGTTTCTAAGAGAAAGTGAGACAGGAATGCAAAAAAGCGTTTTTTTGGACGGCAATGAAGAAATGACTATGTTTTGCGATTTCTCGTGCTCAGAAAGACTTAGAAAGTTGATAATTGTGGGCAATGTTAGAAATGTAATGAGAAACAAGAATTATGTAAAAAGGATTGATGTAAATCATTGTTTACAAGCGAAAGTGAGACAGAAATGCAAAAAAGCGTTGTTTTTGGACGGCAATGAAGAAATGACTATGTTTTGCGATTTCTCCTGCTCAGAAAGACTTAGAAAGTTGATAATTGTGGGTAATGTTAGAAATGTCATGAGAAACAAGAATTATGTGAAAGGATTGATGTAAATCATTGTTTACAAGAGAAAGTGAGAAAGAAATGCAAAAAAGCGTTGTTTTTGGACGGCAATGAAGAAATGACTATGTTTTGCGATTTCTCCTGCTCAGAAAGACTTAGAAAGTTGATAATTGTGGGCAATGTTAGAAATGTCATGAGAAACAAGAATTATGTAAAAGGATTGATGTAAATCATTGTTTCTAAGATAAAGTGAGACAGGAATGCAAAAAAGCGTTGTTTTTGGACGGCAATGAAGAAATGACTATGTTTTGCGATTTCTCCTGCTCAGAAAGACTTAGAAAGTTGATAATTGTGGGCAATGTTAGAAATGTCATGAGAAACAAGAATTATGTAAAAGGATTGATGTAAATCATTGTTTACAAGAGAAAGTGAGAAAGAAATGCAAAAAAGCGTTGTTTTTGGACGGCAATGAAGAAATGACTATGTTTTGCGATTTCTCCTCCTCAGAAAGACTTAGAAAGTTGATAATTGTGGGCAATGTTAGAAATGTCATGAGAAACAAGAATTATGTAAAAGGATTGATGTAAATCATTGTTTCTAAGAGAAAGTGAGACAGGAATGCAAAAAAGCGTTGTTTTTGGACGGCAATGAAGAAATGACTATGTTTTGCGATTTCTCCTGCTCAGAAAGACTTAGAAAGTTGATAATTGTGGGCAATGTTAGAAATGTCATGAGAAACAAGAATTATGTAAAACGATTGATGTAAATCATTGTTTCTAAGAGAAAGTGAGACAGGAATGCAAAAAAGCGTTTTTTTTGGACGGCAATGAAGAAATGACTATGTTTTGCGATTTCTCCTGCTCAGAAAGACTTAGAAAGTTGATAATTGTGGGCAATGTTAGAAATGTAATGAGAAACAAGAATTATGTAAAAAGGATTGATGTAAATCATTGTTTACAAGCGAAAGTGAGACAGAAATGCAAAAAAGCGTTGTTTTTGGACGGCAATGAAGAAATGACTATGTTTTGCGATTTCTCTTGCTCAGAAAAACTTAGAAAGTTGATAATTGTGGGTAATGTTAGAAATGTCATGAGAAACAAGAATTATGTAAAAGGATTGATGTAAATCATTGTTTACAAGAGAAAGTGAGAAAGAAATGCAAAAAAGCGTTGTTTTTGGACGGCAATGAAGAAATGACTATGTTTTGCGATTTCTCCTGCTCAGAAAGACTTAGAAAGTTGATAATTGTGGGCAATGTTAGAAATGTCATGAGAAACAAGAATTATGTAAAACGATTGATGTAAATCATTGTTTCTAAGAGAAAGTGAGACAGGAATGCAAAAAAGCGTTGTTTTTGGACTTCAATGAAGAAATGACTATGTTTTGCGATTTCTCCTGCTCAGAAAGACTTAGAAAGTTGATAATTGTGGGCAATGTTAGAAATGTCATGAGAAACACGAATTATGTAAAAGGTTGATGTAAATCATTGTTTCTAAGAGAAAGTGAGACAGGAATGCAAAAAAGCGTTGTTTTTGGACGGCAATGAAGAAATGACTATATTTCGCGATTTCTCGTGCTCAGAAAGACTTAGAAAGTTGATAATTGTGGGCAATGTTAGAAATGTCATGAGAAACACGAATTATGTAAAAGGATTGATGTAAATCATTGTTTCTAAGAGAAAGTGAGACAGGAATGCAAAAAAGCGTTGTTTTTGGACGGCAATGAAGAAATGACTATGTTTTGCGATTTCTCCTGCTCAGAAAGACTTAGAAAGTTGATAATTGTGGGCAATGTTAGAAATGTCATGAGAAACAAGAATTATGTAAAAGGATTGATGTAAATCATTGTTTCTAAGAGAAAGTGAGACAGGAATGCAAAAAAGCGTTGTTTTTGGACGGCAATGAAGAAATGACTATGTTTTGCGATTTCTCCTGCTCAGAAAGACTTAGAAAGTTGATAATTGTGGGCAATGTTAGAAATGTCATGAGAAACAAGAATTATGTAAAAGGATTGATGTAAATCATTGTTTACAAGAGAAAGTGAGAAAGAAATGCAAAAAAGCGTTGTTTTTGGACGGCAATGAAGAAATGACTATATTTCGCGATTTCTCGTGCTCAGAAAGACTTAGAAAGTTGATAATTGTGGGCAATGTTAGAAATGTCATGAGAAACACGAATTATGTAAAAGGATTGATGTAAATCATTGTTTCTAAAAGAAAGTGAGACAGGAATGCAAAAAAGCGTTGTTTTTGGACGGCAATGAAGAAATGACTATGTTTTGCGATTTCTCCTGCTCAGAAAGACTTAGAAAGTTGATAATTGTGGGCAATGTTAGAAATGTCATGAGAAACAAGAATTATGTAAAAGGATTGATGTAAATCATTGTTTACAAGAGAAAGTGAGACAGGAATGCAAAAAAGCGTTGTTTTTGGACGGCAATGAAGAAATGACTATGTTTTGCGATTTATCCTGCTCAGAAAGACTTAGAAAGTTGATAATTGTGGGCAATGTTAGAAATGTCATGAGAAACAAGAATTATGTAAAACGATTGATGTAAATCATTGTTTCTAAGAGAAAGTGAGACAGGAATGCAAAAAAGCGTTTTTTTTTTGGACGACAATGAAGAAATGACTATGTTTTGCGATTTCTCCTGCTCAGAAAGACTTAGAAAGTTGATAATTGTGGGCAATGTTAGAAATGTCATGAGAAACAAGAATTATGTAAAAAGGATTGATGTAAATCATTGTTTACAAGCGAAAGTGAGACAGAAATGCAAAAAAGCGTTGTTTTTGGACGGCAATGAAGAAATGACTATGTTTTGCGATTTCTCCTGCTCAGAAAGACTTAGAAAGTTGATAATTGTGGGTAATGTTAGAAATGTCATGAGAAACAAGAATTATGTAAAAGGATTGATGTAAATCATTGTTTACAAGAGAAAGTGAGAAAGAAATGCAAAAAAGCGTTGTTTTTGGACGGCAATGAAGAAATGACTATGTTTTGCGATTTCTCCTCCTCAGAAAGACTTAGAAAGTTGATAATTGTGGGCAATGTTAGAAATGTCATGAGAAACAAGAATTATGTAAAAGGATTGATGTAAATCATTGTTTCTAAGAGAAAGTGAGACAGGAATGCAAAAAAGCGTTGTTTTTGGACGGCAATGAAGAAATGACTATGTTTTGCGATTTCTCCTGCTCAGAAAGACTTAGAAAGTTGATAATTGTGGGCAATGTTAGAAATGTCATGAGAAACAAGAATTATGTAAAACGATTGATGTAAATCATTGTTTCTAAGAGAAAGTGAGACAGGAATGCAAAAAAGCGTTTTTTTTTGGACGGCAATGAAGAAATGACTATGTTTTGCGATTTCTCCTGCTCAGAAAGACTTAGAAAGTTGATAATTGTGGGCAATGTTAGAAATGTAATGAGAAACAAGAATTATGTAAAAAGGATTGATGTAAATCATTGTTTACAAGCGAAAGTGAGACAGAAATGCAAAAAAGCGTTGTTTTTGGACGGCAATGAAGAAATGACTATGTTTTGCGATTTCTCCTGCTCAGAAAGACTTAGAAAGTTGATAATTGTGGGTAATGTTAGAAATGTCATGAGAAACAAGAATTATGTAAAAGGATTGATGTAAATCATTGTTTACAAGAGAAAGTGAGAAAGAAATGCAAAAAAGCGTTGTTTTTGGACGGCAATGAAGAAATGACTATGTTTTGCGATTTCTCCTGCTCAGAAAGACTTAGAAAGTTGATAATTGTGGGCAATGTTAGAAATGTCATGAGAAACAAGAATTATGTAAAAGGATTGATGTAAATCATTGTTTCTAAGATAAAGTGAGACAGGAATGCAAAAAAGCGTTGTTTTTGGACGGCAATGAAGAAATGACTATGTTTTGCGATTTCTCCTGCTCAGAAAGACTTAGAAAGTTGATAATTGTGGGCAATGTTAGAAATGTCATGAGAAACAAGAATTATGTAAAAGGATTGATGTAAATCATTGTTTACAAGAGAAAGTGAGAAAGAAATGCAAAAAAGCGTTGTTTTTGGACGGCAATGAAGAAATGACTATGTTTTGCGATTTCTCCTCCTCAGAAAGACTTAGAAAGTTGATAATTGTGGGCAATGTTAGAAATGTCATGAGAAACAAGAATTATGTAAAAGGATTGATGTAAATTATTGTTTCTAAGAGAAAGTGAGACAGGAATGCAAAAAAGCGTTGTTTTTGGACGGCAATGAAGAAATGACTATGTTTTGCGATTTCTCCTGCTCAGAAAGACTTAGAAAGTTGATAATTGTGGGCAATGTTAGAAATGTCATGAGAAACAAGAATTATGTAAAACGATTGATGTAAATCATTGTTTCTAAGAGAAAGTGAGACAGGAATGCAAAAAAGCGTTTTTTTTGGACGGCAATGAAGAAATGACTATGTTTTGCGATTTCTCCTGCTCAGAAAGACTTAGAAAGTTGATAATTGTGGGCAATGTTAGAAATGTAATGAGAAACAAGAATTATGTAAAAAGGATTGATGTAAATCATTGTTTACAAGCGAAAGTGAGACAGAAATGCAAAAAAGCGTTGTTTTTGGACGGCAATGAAGAAATGACTATGTTTTGCGATTTCTCTTGCTCAGAAAAACTTAGAAAGTTGATAATTGTGGGTAATGTTAGAAATGTCATGAGAAACAAGAATTATGTAAAAGGATTGATGTAAATCATTGTTTACAAGAGAAAGTGAGAAAGAAATGCAAAAAAGCGTTGTTTTTGGACGGCAATGAAGAAATGACTATGTTTTGCGATTTCTCCTGCTCAGAAAGACTTAGAAAGTTGATAATTGTGGGCAATGTTAGAAATGTCATGAGAAACAAGAATTATGTAAAACGATTGATGTAAATCATTGTTTCTAAGAGAAAGTGAGACAGGAATGCAAAAAAGCGTTGTTTTTGGACGGCAATGAAGAAATGACTATGTTTTGCGATTTCTCCTGCTCAGAAAGACTTAGAAAGTTGATAATTGTGGGCAATGTTAGAAATGTCATGAGAAACACGAATTATGTAAAAGGTTGATGTAAATCATTGTTTCTAAGAGAAAGTGAGACAGGAATGCAAAAAAGCGTTGTTTTTGGACGGCAATGAAGAAATGACTATATTTCGCGATTTCTCGTGCTCAGAAAGACTTAGAAAGTTGATAATTGTGGGCAATGTTAGAAATGTCATGAGAAACACGAATTATGTAAAAGGATTGATGTAAATCATTGTTTCTAAGAGAAAGTGAGACAGGAATGCAAAAAAGCGTTGTTTTTGGACGGCAATGAAGAAATGACTATGTTTTGCGATTTCTCCTGCTCAGAAAGACTTAGAAAGTTGATAATTGTGGGCAATGTTAGAAATGTCATGAGAAACAAGAATTATGTAAAAGGATTGATGTAAATCATTGTTTCTAAGAGAAAGTGAGACAGGAATGCAAAAAAGCGTTGTTTTTGGACGGCAATGAAGAAATGACTATGTTTTGCGATTTCTCCTGCTCAGAAAGACTTAGAAAGTTGATAATTGTGGGCAATGTTAGAAATGTCATGAGAAACAAGAATTATGTAAAAGGATTGATGTAAATCATTGTTTACAAGAGAAAGTGAGAAAGAAATGCAAAAAAGCGTTGTTTTTGGACGGCAATGAAGAAATGACTATATTTCGCGATTTCTCGTGCTCAGAAAGACTTAGAAAGTTGATAATTGTGGGCAATGTTAGAAATGTCATGAGAAACACGAATTATGTAAAAGGATTGATGTAAATCATTGTTTCTAAAAGAAAGTGAGACAGGAATGCAAAAAAGCGTTGTTTTTGGACGGCAATGAAGAAATGACTATGTTTTGCGATTTCTCCTGCTCAGAAAGACTTAGAAAGTTGATAATTGTGGGCAATGTTAGAAATGTCATGAGAAACAAGAATTATGTAAAACGATTGATGTAAATCATTGTTTCTAAGAGAAAGTGAGACAGGAATGCAAAAAAGCGTTTTTTTTGGACGGCAATGAAGAAATGACTATGTTTTGCGATTTCTCCTGCTCAGAAAGACTTAGAAAGTTGATAATTGTGGGCAATGTTAGAAATGTCATGAGAAACAAGAATTATGTAAAACGATTGATGTAAATCATTGTTTCTAAGAGAAAGTGAGACAGGAATGCAAAAAAGCGTTTTTTTTTGGACGGCAATGAAGAAATGACTATGTTTTGCGATTTCTCCTGCTCAGAAAGACTTAGAAAGTTGATAATTGTGGGCAATGTTAGAAATGTCATGAGAAACACGAATTATGTAAAAGGTTGATGTAAATCATTGTTTCTAAGAGAAAGTGAGACAGGAATGCAAAAAAGCGTTGTTTTTGGACGGCAATGAAGAAATGACTATATTTTGCGATTTCTCCTGCTCAGAAAGACTTAGAAAGTTGATAATTGTGGGCAATGTTAGAAATGTCATGAGAAACAAGAATTATGTAAAAGGATTGATGTAAATCATTGTTTCTAAGAGAAAGTGAAACAGGAATGCAAAAAAGCGTTGTTTTTGGACGGCAATGAAGAAATGACTATGTTTTGCGATTTCTCCTGCTCAGAAAGACTTAGAAAGTTGATAATTGTGGGTAATGTTAGAAATGTCATGAGAAACAAGAATTATGTAAAAGGATTGATGTAAATCATTGTTTACAAGAGAAAGTGAGAAAGAAATGCAAAAAAGCGTTGTTTTTGGACGGCAATGAAGAAATGACTATGTTTTGCGATTTCTCCTGCTCAGAAAGACTTAGAAAGTTGATAATTGTGGGCAATGTTAGAAATGTCATGAGAAACAAGAATTATGTAAAACGATTGATGTAAATCATTGTTTCTAAGAGAAAGTGAGACAGGAATGCAAAAAAGCGTTGTTTTTGGACGGCAATGAAGAAATGACTATGTTTTGCGATTTCTCCTGCTCAGAAAGACTTAGAAAGTTGATAATTGTGGGCAATGTTAGAAATGTCATGAGAAACACGAATTATGTAAAAGGTTGATGTAAATCATTGTTTCTAAGAGAAAGTGAGACAGGAATGCAAAAAAGCGTTGTTTTTGGACGGCAATGAAGAAATGACTATATTTTGCGATTTCTCCTGCTCAGAAAGACTTAGAAAGTTGATAATTGTGGGCAATGTTAGAAATGTCATGAGAAACAAGAATTATGTAAAAGGATTGATGTAAATCATTGTTTCTAAGAGAAAGTGAAACAGGAATGCAAAAAAGCGTTGTTTTTGGACGGCAATGAAGAAATGACTATGTTTTGCGATTTCTCCTGCTCAGAAAGACTTAGAAAGTTGATAATTGTGGGCAATGTTAGAAATGTCATGAGAAACAAGAATTATGTAAAAGGATTGATGTAAATCATTGTTTACAAGAGAAAGTGAGAAAGAAATGCAAAAAAGCGTTGTTTTTGGACGGCAATGAAGAAATGACTATATTTCGCGATTTCTCGTGCTCAGAAAGACTTAGAAAGTTGATAATTGTGGGCAATGTTAGAAATGTCATGAGAAACACGAATTATGTAAAAGGATTGATGTAAATCATTGTTTCTAAAAGAAAGTGAGACAGGAATGCAAAAAAGCGTTGTTTTTGGACGGCAATGAAGAAATGACTATGTTTTGCGATTTCTCCTGCTCAGAAAGACTTAGAAAGTTGATAATTGTGGGCAATGTTAGAAATGTCATGAGAAACAAGAATTATGTAAAAGGATTGATGTAAATCATTGTTTACAAGAGAAAGTGAGACAGGAATGCAAAAAAGCGTTGTTTTTGGACGGCAATGAAGAAATGACTATGTTTTGCGATTTCTCCTGCTCAGAAAGACTTAGAAAGTTGATAATTGTGGGCAATGTTAGAAATGTCATGAGAAACAAGAATTATGTAAAACGATTGATGTAAATCATTGTTTCTAAGAGAAAGTGAGACAGGAATGCAAAAAAGCGTTGTTTTTGGACGGCAATGAAGAAATGACTATGTTTTGCGATTTCTCCTGCTCAGAAAGACTTAGAAAGTTGATAATTGTGGGCAATGTTAGAAATGTCATGAGAAACAAGAATTATGTAAAAGGATTGATGTAAATCATTGTTTCTAAGAGAAAGTGAGACAGGAATGCAAAAAAGCGTTGTTTTTGGACGGCAATGAAGAAATGACTATGTTTTGCGATTTCTCCTGCTCAGAAAGACTTAGAAAGTTGATAATTGTGGGCAATGTTAGAAATGTCATGAGAAACAAGAATTATGTAAAAGGATTGATGTAAATCATTGTTTACAAGAGAAAGTGAGAAAGAAATGCAAAAAAGCGTTGTTTTTGGACGGCAATGAAGAAATGACTATATTTCACGATTTCTCGTGCTCAGAAAGACTTAGAAAGTTGATAATTGTGGGCAATGTTAGAAATGTCATGAGAAACACGAATTATGTAAAAGGATTGATGTAAATCATTGTTTCTAAAAGAAAGTGAGACAGGAATGCAAAAAAGCGTTGTTTTTGGACGGCAATGAAGAAATGACTATGTTTTGCGATTTCTCCTGCTCAGAAAGACTTAGAAAGTTGATAATTGTGGGCAATGTTAGAAATGTCATGAGAAACAAGAATTATGTAAAAGGATTGATGTAAATCATTGTTTACAAGAGAAAGTGAGACAGGAATGCAAAAAAGCGTTGTTTTTGGACGGCAATGAAGAAATGACTATGTTTTGCGATTTCTCCTGCTCAGAAAGACTTAGAAAGTTGATAATTGTGGGCAATATTAGAAATGTCATGAGAAACAAGAATTATGTAAAACGATTGATGTAAATCATTGTTTCTAAGAGAAAGTGAGACAGGAATGCAAAAAAGCGTTGTTTTTGGACGGCAATGAAGAAATGACTATGTTTTGCGATTTCTCCTGCTCAGAAAGACTTAGAAAGTTGATAATTGTGGGCAATGTTAGAAATGTCATGAGAAACAAGAATTATGTAAAAAGGATTGATGTAAATCATTGTTTACAAGAGAAAGTGAGACAGAAATGCAAAAAAGCATTGTTTTTGGACGGCAATGAAGAAATGACTATGTTTTGCGATTTCTCCTGCTCAGAAAGACTTAGAAAGTTGATAATTGTGGGCAATGTTAGAAATGTCATGAGAAACAAGAATTATGTAAAAGGATTGATGTAAATCATTGTTTACAAGAGAAAGTGAGAAAGAAATGCAAAAAAGCGTTGTTTTTGGACGGCAATGAAGAAATGACTATATTTCGCGATTTCTCCTGCTCAGAAAGACTTAGAAAGTTGATAATTGTGGGCAATGTTAGAAATGTCATGAGAAACACGAATTATGTAAAAGGATTGATGTAAATCATTGTTTCTAAGAGAAAGTGAGACAGGAATGCAAAAAAGCGTTGTTTTTGTACGGCAATGAAGAAATGACTATGTTTTGCAATTTCTCCTGCTCAGAAAGACTTAGAAAGTTGATAATTGTGGGCAATGTTAGAAATGTCATGAGAAACAAGAATTATGTAAAAGGATTGATGTAAATCATTGTTTACAAGAAAAAGTGAGAAAGAAATGCAAAAAAGCGTTGTTTTTAGACGGCAATGAAGAAATGACTATATTTCGCGATTTCTCGTGCTCAGAAAGACTTAGAAAGTTGATAATTGTGGGCAATGTTAGAAATGTCATGAGAAACACGAATTATGTAAAAGGATTGATGTAAATCATTGTTTCTAAGATAAAGTGAGACAGGAATGCAAAAAAGCGTTGTTTTTGGACGGCAATGAAGAAATGACTATGTTTTGCGATTTCTCCTGCTCAGAAAGACTTAGAAAGTTGATAATTGTGGGCAATGTTAGAAATGTCATGAGAAACAAGAATTATGTAGAAGGATTGATGTAAATCATTGTTTACAAGAGAAAGTGAGAAAGAAATGCAAAAAAGCGTTGTTTTTGGACGGCAATGAAGAAATGACTATGTTTTGCGATTTCTCCTCCTCAGAAAGACTTAGAAAGTTGATAATTGTGGGCAATGTTAGAAATGTCATGAGAAACAAGAATTATGTAAAAGGATTGATGTAAATCATTGTTTCTAAGAGAAAGTGAGACAGGAATGCAAAAAAGCGTTGTTTTTGGACGGCAATGAAGAAATGACTATGTTTTGCGATTTCTCCTGCTCAGAAAGACTTAGAAAGTTGATAATTGTGGGCAATGTTAGAAATGTCATGAGAAACAAGAATTATGTAAAACGATTGATGTAAATCATTGTTTCTAAGAGAAAGTGAGACAGGAATGCAAAAAAGCGTTTTTTTTGGACGGCAATGAAGAAATGACTATGTTTTGCGATTTCTCCTGCTCAGAAAGACTTAGAAAGTTGATAATTGTGGGCAATGTTAGAAATGTCATGAGAAACAAGAATTATGTAAAAAGGATTGATGTAAATCATTGTTTACAAGCGAAAGTGAGACAGAAATGCAAAAAAGCGTTGTTTTTGGACGGCAATGAAGAAATGACTATGTTTTGCGATTTCTCCTGCTCAGAAAGACTTAGAAAGTTGATAATTGTGGGTAATGTTAGAAATGTCATGAGAAACAAGAATTATGTAAAAGGATTGATGTAAATCATTGTTTACAAGAGAAAGTGAGAAAGAAATGCAAAAAAGCGTTGTTTTTGGACGGCAATGAAGAAATGACTATGTTTTGCGATTTCTCCTGTTCAGAAAGATTTAGAAAGTTGATAATTGTGGGCAATGTTAGAAATGTCATGTGAAACAAGAATTATGTAAAACGATTGATGTAAATCATTGTTTCTAAGAGAAAGTGAGACAGGAATGCAAAAAAGCGTTGTTTTTGGACGGCAATGAAGAAATGACTATGTTTTGCGATTTCTCCTGCTCAGAAAGACTTAGAAAGTTGATAATTGTGGGCAATGTTAGAAATGTCATGAGAAACACGAATTATGTAAAAGGTTGATGTAAATCATTGTTTCTAAGAGAAAGTGAGACAGGAATGCAAAAAAGCGTTGTTTTTGGACGGCAATGAAGAAATGACTATATTTCGCGATTTCTCGTGCTCAGAAAGACTTAGAAAGTTGATAATTGTGGGCAATGTTAGAAATGTCATGAGAAACACGAATTATGTAAAAGGATTGATGTAAATCATTGTTTCTAAGAGAAAGTGAGACAGGAATGCAAAAAAGCGTTGTTTTTGGACGGCAATGAAGAAATGACTATGTTTTGCGATTTCTCCTGCTCAGAAAGACTTAGAAAGTTGATAATTGTGGGCAATGTTAGAAATGTCATGAGAAACAAGAATTATGTAAAAGGATTGATGTAAATCATTGTTTCTAAGAGAAAGTGAGACAGGAATGCAAAAAAGCGTTGTTTTTGTACGGCAATGAAGAAATGACTATGTTTTGCAATTTCTCCTGCTCAGAAAGACTTAGAAAGTTGATAATTGTGGGCAATGTTAGAAATGTCATGAGAAACAAGAATTATGTAAAAGGATTGATGTAAATCATTGTTTACAAGAAAAAGTGAGAAAGAAATGCAAAAAAGCGTTGTTTTTAGACGGCAATGAAGAAATGACTATATTTCGCGATTTCTCGTGCTCAGAAAGACTTAGAAAGTTGATAATTGTGGGCAATGTTAGAAATGTCATGAGAAACACGAATTATGTAAAAGGATTGATGTAAATCATTGTTTCTAAGATAAAGTGAGACAGGAATGCAAAAAAGCGTTGTTTTTGGACGGCAATGAAGAAATGACTATGTTTTGCGATTTCTCCTGCTCAGAAAGACTTAGAAAGTTGATAATTGTGGGCAATGTTAGAAATGTCATGAGAAACAAGAATTATGTAAAAGGATTGATGTAAATCATTGTTTCTAAGAGAAAGTGAGACAGGAATGCAAAAAAGCGTTGTTTTTGGACGGCAATGAAGAAATGACTATGTTTTGCGATTTCTCCTGCTCAGAAAGACTTAGAAAGTTGATAATTGTGGGCAATGTTAGAAATGTCATGAGAAACAAGAATTATGTAAAAGGATTGATGTAAATCATTGTTTCTAAGAGAAAGTGAGACAGGAATGCAAAAAAGCGTTGTTTTTGGACGGCAATGAAGAAATGACTATGTTTTGCGATTTCTCCTGCTCAGAAAGACTTAGAAAGTTGATAATTGTGGGCAATGTTAGAAATGTCATGAGAAACAAGAATTATGTAAAAGGATTGATGTAAATCATTGTTTCTAAGAGAAAGTGAGACAGGAATGCAAAAAAGCGTTGTTTTTGGACGGCAATGAAGAAATGACTATGTTTTGCGATTTCTCCTGCTCAGAAAGACTTAGAAAGTTGATAATTGTGGGCAATGTTAGAAATGTCATGAGAAACAAGAATTATGTAAAAGGATTGATGTAAATCATTGTTTACAAGAGAAAGTGAGAAAGAAATGCAAAAAAGCGTTGTTTTTGGACGGCAATGAAGAAATGACTATATTTCACGATTTCTCGTGCTCAGAAAGACTTAGAAAGTTGATAATTGTGGGCAATGTTAGAAATGTCATGAGAAACACGAATTATGTAAAAGGATTGATGTAAATCATTGTTTCTAAAAGAAAGTGAGACAGGAATGCAAAAAAGCGTTGTTTTTGGACGGCAATGAAGAAATGACTATGTTTTGCGATTTCTCCTGCTCAGAAAGACTTAGAAAGTTGATAATTGTGGGCAATGTTAGAAATGTCATGAGAAACAAGAATTATGTAAAAAGGATTGATGTAAATCATTGTTTACAAGCGAAAGTGAGACAGAAATGCAAAAAAGCGTTGTTTTTGGACGGCAATGAAGAAATGACTATATTTCGCGATTTCTCGTGCTCAGAAAGACTTAGAAAGTTGATAATTGTGGGCAATGTTAGAAATGTCATGAGAAACACGAATTATGTAAAAGGATTGATGTAAATCATTGTTTCTAAAAGAAAGTGAGACAGGAATGCAAAAAAGCGTTGTTTTTGGACGGCAATGAAGAAATGACTATGTTTTGCGATTTCTCCTGCTCAGAAAGACTTAGAAAGTTGATAATTGTGGGCAATGTTAGAAATGTCATGAGAAACAAGAATTATGTAAAAGGATTGATGTAAATCATTGTTTACAAGAGAAAGTGAGACAGGAATGCAAAAAAGCGTTGTTTTTGGACGGCAATGAAGAAATGACTATGTTTTGCGATTTATCCTGCTCAGAAAGACTTAGAAAGTTGATAATTGTGGGCAATGTTAGAAATGTCATGAGAAACAAGAATTATGTAAAACGATTGATGTAAATCATTGTTTCTAAGAGAAAGTGAGACAGGAATGCAAAAAAGCGTTTTTTTTGGACGGCAATGAAGAAATGACTATGTTTTGCGATTTCTCCTGCTCAGAAAGACTTAGAAAGTTGATAATTGTGGGCAATGTTAGAAATGTCATGAGAAACAAGAATTATGTAAAAAGGATTGATGTAAATCATTGTTTACAAGCAAAAGTGAGACAGAAATGCAAAAAAGCGTTGTTTTTGGACGGCAATGAAGAAATGACTATGTTTTGCGATTTCTCCTGCTCAGAAAGACTTAGAAAGTTGATAATTGTGGGTAATGTTAGAAATGTCATGAGAAACAAGAATTATGTAAAAGGATTGATGTAAATCATTGTTTACAAGAGAAAGTGAGAAAGAAATGCAAAAAAGCGTTGTTTTTGGACGGCAATGAAGAAATGACTATGTTTTGCGATTTCTCCTCCTCAGAAAGACTTAGAAAGTTGATAATTGTGGGCAATGTTAGAAATGTCATGAGAAACAAGAATTATGTAAAAGGATTGATGTAAATCATTGTTTCTAAGAGAAAGTGAGACAGGAATGCAAAAAAGCGTTGTTTTTGGACGGCAATGAAGAAATGACTATGTTTTGCGATTTCTCCTGCTCAGAAAGACTTAGAAAGTTGATAATTGTGGGCAATGTTAGAAATGTCATGAGAAACAAGAATTATGTAAAAGGATTGATGTAAATCATTGTTTACAAGAGAAAGTGAGACAGGAATGCAAAAAAGCGTTGTTTTTGGACGGCAATGAAGAAATGACTATGTTTTGCGATTTATCCTGCTCAGAAAGACTTAGAAAGTTGATAATTGTGGGCAATGTTAGAAATGTCATGAGAAACAAGAATTATGTAAAACGATTGATGTAAATCATTGTTTCTAAGAGAAAGTGAGACAGGAATGCAAAAAAGCGTTTTTTTTGGACGGCAATGAAGAAATGACTATGTTTTGCGATTTCTCCTGCTCAGAAAGACTTAGAAAGTTGATAATTGTGGGCAATGTTAGAAATGTCATGAGAAACAAGAATTATGTAAAAAGGATTGATGTAAATCATTGTTTACAAGCAAAAGTGAGACAGAAATGCAAAAAAGCGTTGTTTTTGGACGGCAATGAAGAAATGACTATGTTTTGCGATTTCTCCTGCTCAGAAAGACTTAGAAAGTTGATAATTGTGGGTAATGTTAGAAATGTCATGAGAAACAAGAATTATGTAAAAGGATTGATGTAAATCATTGTTTACAAGAGAAAGTGAGAAAGAAATGCAAAAAAGCGTTGTTTTTGGACGGCAATGAAGAAATGACTATGTTTTGCGATTTCTCCTCCTCAGAAAGACTTAGAAAGTTGATAATTGTGGGCAATGTTAGAAATGTCATGAGAAACAAGAATTATGTAAAAGGATTGATGTAAATCATTGTTTCTAAGAGAAAGTGAGACAGGAATGCAAAAAAGCGTTGTTTTTGGACGGCAATGAAGAAATGACTATGTTTTGCGATTTCTCCTGCTCAGAAAGACTTAGAAAGTTGATAATTGTGGGCAATGTTAGAAATGTCATGAGAAACAAGAATTATGTAAAACGATTGATGTAAATCATTGTTTCTAAGAGAAAGTGAGACAGGAATGCAAAAAAGCGTTTTTTTTGGACGGCAATGAAGAAATGACTATGTTTTGCGATTTCTCCTGCTCAGAAAGACTTAGAAAGTTGATAATTGTGGGCAATGTTAGAAATGTAATGAGAAACAAGAATTATGTAAAAAGGATTGATGTAAATCATTGTTTACAAGCGAAAGTGAGACAGAAATGCAAAAAAGCGTTGTTTTTGGACGGCAATGAAGAAATGACTATGTTTTGCGATTTCTCCTGCTCAGAAAGACTTAGAAAGTTGATAATTGTGGGTAATGTTAGAAATGTCATGAGAAACAAGAATTATGTAAAAGGATTGATGTAAATCATTGTTTACAAGAGAAAGTGAGAAAGAAATGCAAAAAAGCGTTGTTTTTGGACGGCAATGAAGAAATGACTATGTTTTGCGATTTCTCCTGCTCAGAAAGACTTAGAAAGTTGATAATTGTGGGCAATGTTAGAAATGTCATGAGAAACAAGAATTATGTAAAAGGATTGATGTAAATCATTGTTTCTAAGATAAAGTGAGACAGGAATGCAAAAAAGCGTTGTTTTTGGACGGCAATGAAGAAATGACTATGTTTTGCGATTTCTCCTGCTCAGAAAGACTTAGAAAGTTGATAATTGTGGGCAATGTTAGAAATGTCATGAGAAACAAGAATTATGTAAAAGGATTGATGTAAATCATTGTTTACAAGAGAAAGTGAGAAAGAAATGCAAAAAAGCGTTGTTTTTGGACGGCAATGAAGAAATGACTATGTTTTGCGATTTCTCCTCCTCAGAAAGACTTAGAAAGTTGATAATTGTGGGCAATGTTAGAAATGTCATGAGAAACAAGAATTATGTAAAAGGATTGATGTAAATCATTGTTTCTAAGAGAAAGTGAGACAGGAATGCAAAAAAGCGTTGTTTTTGGACGGCAATGAAGAAATGACTATGTTTTGCGATTTCTCCTGCTCAGAAAGACTTAGAAAGTTGATAATTGTGGGCAATGTTAGAAATGTCATGAGAAACAAGAATTATGTAAAACGATTGATGTAAATCATTATTCTAAGAGAAAGTGAGACAGGAATGCAAAAAAGCGTTTTTTTTTGGACGGCAATGAAGAAATGACTATGTTTTGCGATTTCTCCTGCTCAGAAAGACTTAGAAAGTTGATAATTGTGGGCAATGTTAGAAATGTCATGAGAAACACGAATTATGTAAAAGGATTGATGTAAATCATTGTTTCTAAGAGAAAGTGAGACAGGAATGCAAAAAAAGCGTTGTTTTTGGACGGCAATGAAGAAATGACTATGTTTTGCGATTTCTCCTGCTCAGAAAGACTTAGAAAGTTGATAATTGTGGGTAATGTTAGAAATGTCATGAGAAACAAGAATTATGTAAAACGATTGATGTAAATCATTGTTTACAAGAGAAAGTGAGAAAGAAATGCAAAAAAGCGTTGTTTTTGGACGGCAATGAAGAAATGACTATGTTTTGCGATTTCTCCTCCTCAGAAAGACTTAGAAAGTTGATAATTGTGGGCAATGTTAGAAATGTCATGAGAAACAAGAATTATGTAAAAGGATTGATGTAAATCATTGTTTCTAAGAGAAAGTGAGACAGGAATGCAAAAAAGCGTTGTTTTTGGACGGCAATGAAGAAATGACTATGTTTTGCGATTTCTCCTGCTCAGAAAGACTTAGAAAGTTGATAATTGTGGGCAATGTTAGAAATGTCATGAGAAACAAGAATTATGTAAAAGGATTGATGTAAATCATTGTTTACAAGAGAAAGTGAGACAGGAATGCAAAAAAGCGTTGTTTTTGGACGGCAATGAAGAAATTACTATGTTTTGCGATTTATCCTGCTCAGAAAGACTTAGAAAGTTGATAATTGTGGGCAATGTTAGAAATGTCATGAGAAACAAGAATTATGTAAAACGATTGATGTAAATCAATTGTTTCTAAGAGAAAGTGAGACAGGAATGCAAAAAAGCGTTTTTTTTGGACGGCAATGAAGAAATGACTATGTTTTGCGATTTCTCCTGCTCAGAAAGACTTAGAAAGTTGATAATTGTGGGCAATGTTAGAAATGTCATGAGAAACAAGAATTATGTAAAAAGGATTGATGTAAATCATTGTTTACAAGCAAAAGTGAGACAGAAATGCAAAAAAGCGTTGTTTTTGGACGGCAATGAAGAAATGACTATGTTTTGCGATTTCTCCTGCTCAGAAGACTTAGAAAGTTGATAATTGTGGGTAATGTTAGAAATGTCATGAGAAACAAGAATTATGTAAAAGGATTGATGTAAATCATTGTTTACAAGAGAAAGTGAGAAAGAAATGCAAAAAAGCGTTGTTTTTGGACGGCAATGAAGAAATGACTATGTTTTGCGATTTCTCCTCCTCAGAAAGACTTAGAAAGTTGATAATTGTGGGCAATGTTAGAAATGTCATGAGAAACAAGAATTATGTAAAAGGATTGATTGTAAATCATTGTTTCTAAGAGAAAGTGAGACAGGGAATGCAAAAAAGCGTTGTTTTTGGACGGCAATGAAGAAATGACTATGTTTTGCGATTTCTCCTGCTCAGAAAGACTTAGAAAGTTGATAATTGTGGGCAATGTTAGAAATGTCATGAGAAACAAGAATTATGTAAAACGATTGATGTAAATCATTGTTTCTAAGAGAAAGTGAGACAGGAATGCAAAAAAGCGTTGTTTTTGGACGGCAATGAAGAAATGACTATGTTTTGCGATTTCTTCCTGCTCAGAAAGACTTAGAAAGTTGATAATTGTGGGCAATGTTAGAAATGTAATGAGAAACAAGAATTATGTAAAAAGGATTGATGTAAATCATTGTTTACAAGCGAAAGTGAGACAGAAATGCAAAAAAGCGTTGTTTTTGGACGGCAATGAAGAAATGACTATGTTTTGCGATTTCTCCTGGCTCAGAAAGACTTAGAAAGTTGATAATTGTGGGTAATGTTAGAAATGTCATGAGAAACAAGAATTATGTAAAAGGATTGATGTAAATCATTGTTTACAAGAGAAAGTGAGAAAGAAATGCAAAAAAGCGTTGTTTTGGACGGCAATGAAGAAATGACTATGTTTTGCGATTTCTCCTGCTCAGAAAGACTTAGAAAGTTGATAATTGTGGGCAATGTTAGAAATGTCATGAGAAACAAGAATTATGTAAAAGGATTGATGTAAATCATTGTTTCTAAGATAAAGTGAGACAGGAATGCAAAAAAGCGTTGTTTTTGGACGGCAATGAAGAAATGACTATGTTTTGCGATTTCTCCTGCTCAGAAAGACTTAGAAAGTTGATATTGTGGGCAATGTTAGAAATGTCATGAGAAACAAGAATTATGTAAAAGGATTGATGTCAAATCATTGTTTACAAGAGAAAGTGAGAAAGAAATGCAAAAAAGCGTTGTTTTTGACGGCAATGAAGAAATGACTATGTTTTGCGATTTCTCCTCCTCAGAAAGACTTAGAAAGTTGATAATTGTGGGCAATGTTAGAAATGTCATGAGAAACAAGAATTATGTAAAAGGATTGATGTAAGATCATTGTTTCTAAGAGAAAGTGAGACAGGAATGCAAAAAAGCGTTGTTTTTGGACGGCAATGAAGAAATGACTATGTTTTGCGATTTCTCCTGCTCAGAAAGACTTAGAAAGTTGATAATTGTGGGCAATGTTAGAAATGTCATGAGAAACAAGAATTATGTAAAACGATTGATGTAAATCATTGTTTCTAAGAGAAAGTGAGACAGGAATGCAAAAAAGCGTTTTTTTGGACGGCAATGAAGAAATGACTATGTTTTGCGATTTCTCCTGCTCAGAAAGACTTAGAAAGTTGATAATTGTGGGCAATGTTAGAAATGTAATGAGAAACAAGAATTATGTAAAAAGGATTGATGTAAATCATTGTTTACAAGCGAAAGTGAGACAGAAATGCAAAAAAGCGTTGTTTTTGGACGGCAATGAAGAAATGACTATGTTTTGCGATTTCTCTTGCTCAGAAAAACTTAGAAAGTTGATAATTGTGGGTAATGTTAGAAATGTCATGAGAAACAAGAATTATGTAAAAGGATTGATGTAAATCATTGTTTACAAGAGAAAGTGAGAAAGAAATGCAAAAAAGCGTTGTTTTTGGACGGCAATGAAGAAATGACTATGTTTTGCGATTTCTCCTGCTCAGAAAGACTTAGAAAGTTGATAATTGTGGGCAATGTTAGAAATGTCATGAGAAACAAGAATTATGTAAAACGATTGATGTAAATCATTGTTTCTAAGAGAAAGTGAGACAGGAATGCAAAAAAGCGTTGTTTTTGGACGGCAATGAAGAAATGACTATGTTTTGCGATTTCTCCTGCTCAGAAAGACTTAGAAAGTTGATAATTGGTGGGCAATGTTAGAAATGTCATGAGAAACACGAATTATGTAAAGGTTGATGTAAATCATTGTTTCTAAGAGAAAGTGAGACAGGAATGCAAAAAAGCGTTGTTTTTGGACGGCAATGAAGAAATGACTATATTTCGCGATTTCTCGTGCTCAGAAAGACTTAGAAAGTTGATAATGTGGGCAATGTTAGAAATGTCATGAGAAACACGAATTATGTAAAAGGATTGATGTAAATCATTGTTTCTAAGAGAAAGTGAGACAGGAATGCAAAAAAGCGTTGTTTTTGGACGGCAATGAAGAAATGACTATGTTTTGCGATTTCTCCTGCTCAGAAAGACTTAGAAAGTTGATAATTGTGGGCAATGTTAGAAATGTCATGAGAAACAAGAATTATGTAAAGGATTGATTGTAAATCATTGTTTCTAA
>NW_027448326.1:0-51288 GCF_038048845.1 Mixophyes fleayi
AATTAATGATTCATGATTCATGATTCATGATTCAATTCATGATTCATGATTCAAGATTCATGATTCAATTCATGATTCATGATTCATGAATCATGATTTATGATTCAATTCATGATTCATGATTCATGATTCATGATTCAATTCATGATTCATGATTACATTCATGATTCATGATTCAAGATTCATGATTCAATTAATGATTCATGATTCGATTTATGATTCATGATTCATGATGCAATTCATGATTCATGATTCATGATTCAATTCATGATTCATGAATCATGATTCAATTCATGATGCATAATTCATGATTCATGATTCAATTCATGATTCATGATTCATGATTCATAATTTATGATTCAATTCATGATTCATGATTCATGATTCATGATTTATGATTCAATTCATGATTCATGATTCATGATTCATGATTCAATTCATGATTCATAATTCATGATTCATGATTCATGATTCAATTCATGATTCATGATTCATGATTCATGATTCATGATTTATGATTCGATTCATGATTCATGATTCAATTAATGATTCATGATTCATGATTCAATTCATGATTCATGATTCATGATTTAATTCATGATTAATGATTAATTAATTCATGATTCGATTCATGATTCATGATTCAATTCATGATTCATGATTCATGATTCATGATTCATGATTTATGATTCGATTCATGATTCATGATACAATTAATGATTCATGATTCATGATTCAATTCATGATTCATGATTCATGATTTAATTCATGATTAATGATTAATGATTCAATTCATGATTCATGAATCTTGATTCATGATTCGATTAATGATTCATGATTCATGATTTAATTCATGATTCATGATTCATGATTCGATTCATGATTCATGATTCATGATTAATGATTTGATCATGATTCATGATTCAATTCATGATTCATGATTCATGATTCGATTCATGATTCATGATTACTGATTTGATTCATGATTCATGATTTATGATTCGATTCATGATTCATGATTTATGATTCAAATTATGATTCATGATTCATGATTCATGATTCAATTCATGATTCATGATTCAATTTATGATTCATGATTCAAGATTCATGATTCATTATTCAATTCATAATTCATGATTTGATTTATGATTCATGATTCAGGATTCAATTCATGATTCATGATTCATGATTCAATTCATGATTCATGATTCATGATTCAATTCATGATTCAATTCATGATTCTTGTTTCATGATTCATGATTCAATTCATAATTCATGATTCGATTCATGATTCTTGATTAATGATTCATGATTTGATTAATGATTCATGATTCAAGATTCAATTCATGATTCATGATTCGATTTATGATTCATGATTCATTATTCATGATTCGATTCATGATTCATGATTCAATTCATGATTCATGATTCAATTCATAATTCATGAGTCGATTCATGATTCATGATTCATGATTCAATTCATGATTCATGATTTAATTCATGATTCATGATTCAATTCATGATTTAATTCATGATTTATGATTCATGATCCATGATTCAATTCATGATTCACGATTCATGATTCAATTCATGATTCAATTCATGATTCATTATTCATAATTCAATTCATGATTCATGATTTGATTCATGATTCATGATTCAATATATGATTCATGATTCATGATTCAATTCATGATTCATGATTCAATTCATGATTCATTATTCATGAATCATGATTCATAATTCATGATTCATGATTCAATTCATGATTCATAATTCATGATTCATGATTCAATTCATGATTCATAATTCATGATTCATGATTCAATTCATGATTCATGATTCAATATATGATTTATGATTCATGATTCAATTAATGATTCATGATTTAAATAATGATTCATGACACAATTCATGATTCGATTCATGATTCAATTCATGATTCAATTCATGATTCATGATTGAATTCATGATTCATGATTCATTATTCAATTTATTATTCATGATTCTATTCATGATTCATGATTCAAGATTCAATTCATGATTTAAGATTCAATTCATGATTCATGATTCATGATTCATGATTCATGATTCATGATTCAATTCATGATTCATGAGTCATGATTCAATTCATGATTCATGATTCAATTCATGATTCATGATTCATTATTCATGATTCATGATTCAATTCATGATTCATAATTCATGATTCATGATTCAATTCATGATTCATAATTCATGATTAATGATTCAATGTATGATTCATGATTCATGATTCAATTAATGATTCATGATTTAAATAATGATTCATGACACAATTCATGATTCGATTCATGATTCAATTCATGATTCATGATTCGATTTATGAATCATGATTCATGATTCAATTCATGATTCATGATTCATGATTCAATTCATGATTCATGATTCAATTCATGATTCAATTCCTGATTCAATTCATGATTCATGATTCAATTCATGATTCATGATTCATGATTCAATTCATTATTCATGATTCTATTCATGATTCATGATTCATGATTCAAGATTCAATTCATAATTTATGATTCAATTCATGATTCATGATTAATGATTCAATTCATGATTCATGATTCAATTCATGATTCATGATTCGATTCATGATTCATGATTCAATTCATGATTCATGATTTATGATTCAATTCATGATTCATTTTTCATGATTCATGATTTATGATTCAATTCATGATTCATGATTCATGATTCATGATTCAATTCATGATTCATAATTCATGATTCATGATTCATGATTTGATTAATGATTCATGATTCAAATCATGACTCATGATTCATGATTCGATTAATGATTCATGATTCAATTCATGATTCATGATTCATGATTCATGATTCATGATTCATGATTAATGATTCATGATTCGATTCATGATTCATGATTTAATTTATGATTCATGATTCATGATTTAATTTATGATTCATGATTCATGATTAATGATTTGATTCATGATTCATGATTCATGATTCAATTCATGATTCATGAATCTTGATTTATGATTCGATTCATGATTCATGATTTATGATTAAATTTATGATTCATGATTCATGATTCATGATTCAATACATGATTCATTATTCAATTCATGATTCATGATTCAAGATTTATGATTCATGATTCAATTCATGATTCGATTTATGAATCATGATTCATGATTCAATTCATGATTCATGATTCATGATTCATGATTCATGATTCATGAATCATGATTCAATTCATGATGCATAATTCATGATTCATGATTCAATTCATGATTCATGATTCATGATTCATGATTCATGATTCGATACATGATTCATGATTTATGATTCAATTCATGATTCATGATTCATGATTCATGATTCATGATTCAATTTATGATTCATAATTCATGATTCATGATTCAATTCATGATTCATAATTCATGATTCATGATTTGATTCATGATTCAGGATTCAATTCATGATTCATGATTCATGATTCGATTCATGATTCATGATTAATGATTCATGATTCGATTCATGATTCATGATTCATGATTTAATTCATGATTCATGATTCATGATTCGATTCATGATTCATGATTCATGATTAATGATTTGATTCATGATTCATGATTCAATTCATGATTCATGATTCATGATTCGATTCATGATTCATGATTAATGATTTGATTCATGATTCATGATTCAATTCATGATTCATGATTTAATTTATGATTCATGATTCATGATTAATGATTTGATTCATGATTCATGATTCATGATTCAATTCATGATTCATGATTTAATTTATGATTCATGATTCATGATTTAATTTATGATTCATGATTCATGATTAATGATTTGATTCATGATTCATGATTCATGATTCAATTCATGATTCATGAATCTTGATTTATGATTCGATTCATGATTCATGATTTATGATTAAATTTATGATTCATGATTCATGATTCATGATTCAATACATGATTCATTATTCAATTCATGATTCATGATTCATGATTCAAGATTTATGATTCATGATTCAATTCATGATTCGATTTATGAATCATGATTCATAATTCAATTCATGATTCATGATTCATGATTCATGATTCATGATTCATGAATCATGATTCAATTCATGATGCATAATTCATGATTCATGATTCAATTCATGATTCATGATTCATGATTCATGATTCATGATTCATGATTCGATTCATGATTCATGAATCATGATTCGATTCATGATTCATGAATCATGATTCGATTCATGATTCATGAATCATGATTCGATTCATGATTCATGAATAATGATTCCATTCATGATTCATGATTCATGATTCGATTCTTGATTCATGAATCATGATTCGATTCATGATTCATGAATAATGATTCCATTCATGATTCATGATTCATGATTCGATTCATGATTCATGATTCATGATTCAATTCATGATTTATGATTCATGATTCAATTCATGGTTCATGATTCATGATTCAATTCATGATTCATGATTCAATTCATGATTCATGATTCAAATCATGATTCATGAGTCAATTCATGATTCATGATTCAATTCATGATTCATGATTCAATTCATGATTCATGATTCATGATTCAATTCATGATTCATGATTCATTATTCGATTCATGATTCATGATTCAAATCATGATTCATGATTCAATTCATGATTCATGATTCAATTCATGATTCATGATTCAATTCATGATTCAATTCATGATTCATGATTCATTTCATGATTCATGATTCATGATTCAATTAATGATTCATGATTCAATTCAAGATTAAATTCATGATTCATGATTCAATTCATGATTCATTTCATGATTCATGATTCAGTTCATGATTCATGATTCAAATCATGATTCATGATTCATTTCATGATTCATGATTCAATTCATGATTCAATTCATGATTCATGATTCAATTCATTATTCATGATTCATTATTCGATTCATCATTCATGATTCAATTCATGATTCAATTCATGATTCAATTCATGATTCATGATTCAATTCATGATTCATGATTCAATTCATGATTCATGATTCATGATTCATGATTCAATTCATGATTCAATTCATTATTCATGATTCAATTCATGATTCATGATTCAATTCATGATTCAATTCATGATTCATAATTCAATTCATGATTCATGAATCATGATTCAATTTATGATTCATGATTCATAAATCATGATTCAATTCATGATTCATGAATCATGATTCGATTCATGAATCATGATTCGATTCATGATTCATGAACCATGATTCGATTCATGAATCATGACTCATGAATCATGATTCGATTCATGATTCATGATTCATGAATCATGATTCGATTCATGATTCATGAATCATGATTCGATTCATGATTCATGAATCATGATTCGATTCATGATTCATGATTCATGATTCGATTCATGATTCATGATTCATGATTCAATTCATGATTTATGATTCATGATTCAATTCATGATTCATGAATAATGATTCGATTCATGATTCATGAATGATGATTTGATTCATGATTCATGATTCATGATTTGATTCATGATTCATGATTCATGATTCAATTCATGATTTATGACTCATTATTCAATTCATGATTCATGAATAATGATTCGAATTATGATTCATGATTCATTATTCGATTCATGATTCATGATTCAATTCATGATTCATGATTCAAATCATGATTCATGAGTCAATTCATGATTCATGATTCAATTCATGATTCATAATTCAATTCATGATTCCTGATTCATTATTCGATTCATGATTCATGATTCAATTCATGATTCCTGATATATGATTCATGATTCAATTCATGATTTATGATTCAATTCATGATTCAATTCATGATTCATGATTCAATTCATGATTAATGATTCATGATTCAATTTATGAGTCATGATTCAATTCATGATTCATGATTCAAATCATGATTCATGATTCAATTCATGATTCATGATTCAATTCATGATTCATGAGTAAATTCATGATTCAATTCATGATTCATGATTCAATTCATGATTCATGATTCATGATTCAATTCATGATTCATGATTCGATTCATGATTCATGATCCAATTCATGATTCATGATTCAATTCATGATTCATGATTCATGATTCAATTAATGATTCATGATTCAATTCATGATTCAATTCATGATTCAATTCATGATTAAATTCATGATTCATGATTCAATTCATGATTCATTATTCGATTCATCATTCATGATTCAATTCATGATTCAATTTATGATTCATGATTCATGATTCAATTCATGATTCATTATTCGATTCATCATTCATGATTCAATTCATGATTCATGATTCAATTCATGATTCATGATTCATTATTCGATTTATGATTTATGATTCAATTCATGATTCATGATTCAATTCATGATTCATACTTCAATTCATGATTCAATTCATTATTCATGATTCAATACATGATTCATGATTCATAAATCATGATTCAATTCATGATTCATGATTTGATTCATGATTCATGAATCATGATTCAATTTATGATTCATGATTCATAAATCATGATTCAATTCATGATTCATGATTTGATTCATGATTCATGATTCATGATTCAATTCATGATTCAATTCATGATTCATAATTCAATTCATGATTCATGATTTATGATTCAATTCATGATTCATGATTCAATATATGATTCAATTCATGATTCATGATTTAAATCATGATTCATGATTCAATATATGATTCAATTCATGATTCAATTCATGATTCATAATTCAATTCATGATTCATGAATAATGATTCGATTCATGATTCATGATTCGATTCATGATTCATGATTCAAATCATGATTCATGAGTCAATTCATGATTCATGATTCAATTCATGATTCAATTCATGATTCATCATTCATGATTCAATTCATGATTCATGATTCATTATTCGATTCATGATTCATGATTCAATTCATGATTCCTGATATATGATTCATGATTCAATTCATGATTCAATTTATGAGTCATGATTCAATTCATGATTCATGATTCAAATCATGATTCATGATTCAATTCATGATTCAATTCATGATTCAATTCATGATTCAATTCATGATTCATGATTCAATTCATGATTCATGATTCATGATTCGATTCATGATTCATGATTCAATTCATGATTCATAATTCATTTCATGATTCATGATTCATGATTCAATTAATGATTCATGATTCAATTCATGATTCAATTCATGATTCATGATTCAATTCATGATTCAATTCATGATTCATGATTCAATTCATGATTCATGATTCAATTCATGATTCATGATTCATGATTCAATTAATGATTCATGATTCAATTCATGATTCAATTCATGATTCATTATTCAATTCATGATTAAATTCATGATTAAATTCATGATTCATGATTCAATTCATGATTCATTATTCGATTCTTCATTCATGATTCAATTCATGATTCAATTTATGATTCATGATTCATGATTCAATTCATGATTCATTATTCGATTCATCATTCATGATTCAATTCATGATTCATGATTCAATTCATGATTCATGATTCATTATTCGATTTATGATTTATGATTCAATTCATGATTCATGATTCAATTCATGATTCATACTTCAATTCATGATTCAATTCATTATTCATGATTCAATACATGATTCATGATTCATAAATCATGATTCAATTCATGATTCATGATTTGATTCATGATTCATGAATCATGATTCAATTTATGATTCATGATTCATAAATCATGATTCAATTCATGATTCATGATTTGATTCATGATTCATGATTCATGATTCAATTCATGATTCAATTCATGATTCATAATTCAATTCATGATTCATGATTTATGATTCAATTCATGATTCATGATTCAATATATGATTCAATTCATGATTCATGATTTAAATCATGATTCATGATTCAATATATGATTCAATTCATGATTCAATTCATGATTCATAATTCAATTCATGATTCATGAATAATGATTCGATTCATGATTCATGATTCATGATTCGATTCATGATTCATGATTCAAATCATGATTCATGAGTCAATTCATGATTCAAGTCATGATTCAATTCATGATTCATGATTCAATTCATGATTCATCATTCATGATTCAATTCATGATTCATGATTCATTATTCGATTCATGATTCATGATTCAATTCATGATTCCTGATATATGATTCATGATTCAATTCATGATTCATGATTCAATTCATGATTCAATTCATGATTAATGATTCAATTCATGATTAATGATTCATGATTCAATTTATGAGTCATGATTCAATACATGATTCATGATTCAAATCATGATTCATGATTCAATTCATGATTCAATTCATGATTCATGATTCAATTCATGATTCATGATTCATGATTCGATTCATGATTCATGATTCAATTCATGATTCATAATTCATTTCATGATTCATGATTCATGATTCAATTAATGATTCATGATTCAATTCATGATTCAATTCATGATTCATGATTCAATTCATGATTCAATTCATGATTCATGATTCAAATCATGATTCTTGATTCAATTCATGATTCCTGATATATGATTCATGATTCAATTCATGATTCATGATTCGATTCATGATTCAATTCATGATTAATGATTCAATTTATGATTCATGATTCATGATTCAATTCATGATTCATTATTCGATTCATCATTTATGATTCAATTCATGATTCATGATTCAATTCATGATTCATGATTCATTATTCGATTTATTATTTATGATTCAATTCATGATTCATGATTCAATTCATGATTCATGATTCAATTCATGATTCATGATTCATACTTCAATTCATGATTCAATTCATTAATCATGATTCAATACATGATTCATGATTCAATTCATGATTCAATTCATGATTCATAATTCAATTCATGATTCATAAATCATGATTCAATTTATGATTCATGATTCATAAATCATGATTCAATTCATGATTCATGATTTGATTCATGATTAATGATTCATGATTCAATTCATGATTCATAATTCAATTCATGATTCATGATTTATGATTCAATTCATGATTCATGATTCAATATATGATTCAATTCATGATTCATGATTTTAATCATGATTCATGATTTAAATCATGATTCATGATTCAATTCATGATTAATTTCATGATTCATGATTTATGATTCAATTCATGAATCATGGTTCGATTCATGATTCATGATTTATTAATCATGATTTGATTCATGATTCATGATTCATGAGTCATGATTAAATTCATGAATCATGATTCGATTCATGAATAATGATTCGATTCATGATTCATGATTCATGAATCATGATTCGATTCATGATTCATGATTCATGAATCATGATTTGATTCATGATTCATGATTCATGAATCATTATTCGATTCATGATTCATGATTCCATTCATGATTCATGAATCATGATTCGATTCATGATTCATGATTCGATTCATGATTCATGAATCATGATTCGATTCATGATTCATGAATAATGATTCCATTCATGATTCATGATTCATGATTCGATTCATGATTCATGATTCATGATTCAATTCATGATTTATGATTCATGATTCAATTCATGGTTCATGATTCATGATTCAATTCATGATTCATGATTCAATTCATGATTCATGATTCAAATCATGATTCATGAGTCAATTCATGATTCATGATTCAATTCATGATTCATGATTCAATTCATGATTCATGATTCATGATTCAATTCATGATTCATGATTCATTATTCGATTCATGATTCATGATTCAATACATGATTCCTGATTCATGATTCATGATTCATGATTCAATTCATAATTCATGATTCAATTCATGATTCATGATTCAATTCATGATTCAATTCATGATTCATGATTCAATTCATGATTCAATTCATGATTCATGATTCAAATCATGATTCTTGATTCAATTCATGATTCCTGATATATGATTCATGATTCAATTCATGATTCATGATTCGATTCATGATTCAATTCATGATTAATGATTCAATTTATGATTCATGATTCATGATTCAATTCATGATTCATTATTCGATTCATCATTTATGATTCAATTCATGATTCATGATTCAATTCATGATTCATGATTCATTATTCGATTTATTATTTATGATTCAATTCATGATTCATGATTCAATTCATGATTCATGATTCAATTCATGATTCATGATTCATACTTCAATTCATGATTCAATTCATTAATCATGATTCAATACATGATTCATGATTCAATTCATGATTCAATTCATGATTCATAATTCAATTCATGATTCATAAATCATGATTCAATTTATGATTCATGATTCATAAATCATGATTCAATTCATGATTCATGATTTGATTCATGATTAATGATTCATGATTCAATTCATGATTCATAATTCAATTCATGATTCATGATTTATGATTCAATTCATGATTCATGATTCAATATATGATTCAATTCATGATTCATGATTTTAATCATGATTCATGATTTAAATCATGATTCATGATTCAATTCATGATTAATTTCATGATTCATGATTTATGATTCAATTCATGAATAATGATTTGATTCATGATTCATTATTCATGAATCATGGTTCGATTCATGATTCATGATTTATTAATCATGATTTGATTCATGATTCATGATTCATGAGTCATGATTAAATTCATGAATCATGATTCGATTCATGAATAATGATTCGATTCATGATTCATGATTCATGAATCATGATTCGATTCATGATTCATGATTCATGAATCATGATTTGATTCATGATTCATGATTCATGAATCATTATTCGATTCATGATTCATGATTCCATTCATGATTCATGAATCATGATTCGATTCATGATTCATGATTCGATTCATGATTCATGAATCATGATTCGATTCATGATTCATGAATAATGATTCCATTCATGATTCATGATTCATGATTCGATTCATGATTCATGATTCATGATTCAATTCATGATTTATGATTCATGATTCAATTCATGGTTCATGATTCATGATTCAATTCATGATTCATGATTCAATTCATGATTCATGATTCAAATCATGATTCATGAGTCAATTCATGATTCATGATTCAATTCATGATTCATGATTCAATTCATGATTCATGATTCATGATTCAATTCATGATTCATGATTCATTATTCGATTCATGATTCATGATTCAATACATGATTCCTGATTCATGATTCATGATTCATGATTCAATTCATAATTCATGATTCAATTCATTATTCATTATTCAATTCATGATTCAATTCATGATTCATGATTCAATTCATGATTAATGATTCATGATTCAATTTATGAGTCATGATTCAATTCATGATTCAATTGATGATTCATGATTCAATTCATGATTCATGATTCATGATTCAATTCATGATTCATGATTCAATTCATGATTCATAATTCATTTCATGATTCATGATTCATGATTCAATTAATGATTCATGATTCAATTAATGATTCAATTCATGATTCATTTCATGATTCACTTCATTATTCATGATTCAATTTATGATTCATGATTCAATTCATGATTCAATTCATGATTCATAATTCAATTCATGATTCAAGAATCATGAATCAATTTATGATTCATGATTCATAAATCATGATTCAATTCATGATTCATGAATCATGATTCGATTCATGAATCATGATTCGATTCATGATTCATGAATCATGATTCGATTCATGAATCATGATTCGATTCATGATTCATGATTCATGAATCATGATTCAATTCATGATTCATGAATCATTATTCGATTCATGATTCATGAATCATGATTCGATTCATGAATCATGATTCGATTCATGATTCATGAATCATGATTCATGATTCATGAATCACGATTCGATTCATGATTCATGAATAATGATTCGATTCATGATTCATGATTCATGATTCGATTCATGATTCATGATTCATGATTCAATTCATGATTTATGATTCATGATTCAATTCATGATTGATGAATAATGATTCGATTCATGATTCATGAATAATGATTCGATTCATGATTCATGATTCGATTCATGATTCATGATTCATGATTCAATTCATGATTTATGATTCATGATTCAATTCATGATTCATGAATAATGATTCGATTCATGATTCATGATTCATGATTCAATTCATGATTCATGAATAAAGATTCGATTCATGATTCATGATTCATTATTCGATTCATGATTCATGATTCAAATCATGATTCATGATTCAATTCATTAATCATGATTCAATACATGATTCATGATTCAATTCATGATTCAATTCATGATTCATAATTCAATTCATGATTCATAAATCATGATTCAATTTATGATTCATGATTCATAAATCATGATTCAATTCATGATTCATGATTTGATTCATGATTAATGATTCATGATTCAATTCATGATTCATAATTCAATTCATGATTCATGATTCATGATTCAATTCATGATTTATGATTCATGATTCAATTCATGATTCATGAATAATGATTCGATTCATGATTCATGATTCATGATTCAATTCATGATTCATGAATAAAGATTCGATTCATGATTCATGATTCATTATTCGATTCATGATTCATGATTCAAATCATGATTCATGATTCAATTCATTAATCATGATTCAATACATGATTCATGATTCAATTCATGATTCATAATTCAATTCATGATTCATAAATCATGATTCAATTTATGATTCATGATTCATAAATCATGATTCAATTCATGATTCATGATTTGATTCATGATTAATGATTCATGATTCAATTCATGATTCATAATTCAATTCATGATTCATGATTCATGATTCAATTCATGATTTATGATTCATGATTCGATTCATGATTCATGAATAATGATTCGATTCATGATTCATGATTCATGATTCGATTCATGATTCATGATTCGATTCATGATTCATGATTCAAATCATGATTCATGAGTCAATTCATGATTCATGATTCAATTCATGATTCATAATTCAATTCATGATTCATCATTCATGATTCAATTCATGATTCCTGATTCATTATTTGATTCATGATTCATGATTCAATTCATGATTCCTGATATATGATTCATGATTCAATTCATGATTCATGATTCAATTCATGATTCAATTCATGATTCAATTTATGAGTCATGATTCAATTCATGATTCATGATTCAAATCATGATTCATGATTCAATTCATGATTCAATTCATGATTCAATTCATGATTCAATTCATGAATCATGATTCGATTCATGAATAATGATTCGATTCATGATTCATGATTCAAGAATCATGATTCGATTCATGATTCATGATTCATGAATCATGATTTGATTCATGATTCATGAATCATTATTCGATTCATGATTCATGATTCTTTTCATGATTCATGAATCATGATTCGATTCATGATTCATGATTCGATTCATGATTCATGAATCATGATTCGATTCATGATTCATGATTCATGATTCGATTCATGATTCATGAATCATGATTCGATTCATGATTCATGAATCATGATTCGATTCATGATTCATGAATCATGATTCGATTCATGATTCATGAATAATGATTCCATTCATGATTCATGATTCATGATTCGATTCTTGATTCATGAATCATGATTCGATTCATGATTCATGAATAATGATTCCATTCATGATTCATGATTCATGATTCGATTCATGATTCATGATTCATGATTCAATTCATGATTTATGATTCATGATTCAATTCATGGTTCATGATTCATGATTCAATTCATGATTCATGATTCAATTCATGATTCATGATTCAAATCATGATTCATGAGTCAATTCATGATTCATGATTCAATTCATGATTCATGATTCAATTCATGATTCATGATTCATGATTCAATTCATGATTCATGATTCATTATTCGATTCATGATTCATGATTCAAATCATGATTCATGATTCAATTCATGATTCATGATTCAATTCATGATTCATGATTCAATTCATGATTCAATTCATGATTCATGATTCATTTCATGATTCATGATTCATGATTCAATTAATGATTCATGATTCAATTCAAGATTAAATTCATGATTCATGATTCAATTCATGATTCATTTCATGATTCATGATTCAGTTCATGATTCATGATTCAAATCATGATTCATGATTCATTTCATGATTCATGATTCAATTCATGATTCAATTCATGATTCATGATTCAATTCATTATTCATGATTCATTATTCGATTCATCATTCATGATTCAATTCATGATTCAATTCATGATTCAATTCATGATTCATGATTCAATTCATGATTCATGATTCAATTCATGATTCATGATTCATGATTCATGATTCAATTCATGATTCAATTCATTATTCATGATTCAATTCATGATTCATGATTCAATTCATGATTCAATTCATGATTCATAATTCAATTCATGATTCATGAATCATGATTCAATTTATGATTCATGATTCATAAATCATGATTCAATTCATGATTCATGAATCATGATTCGATTCATGAATCATGATTCGATTCATGATTCATGAACCATGATTCGATTCATGAATCATGACTCATGAATCATGATTCGATTCATGATTCATGATTCATGAATCATGATTCGATTCATGATTCATGAATCATGATTCGATTCATGATTCATGAATCATGATTCGATTCATGATTCATGATTCATGATTCGATTCATGATTCATGATTCATGATTCAATTCATGATTTATGATTCATGATTCAATTCATGATTCATGAATAATGATTCGATTCATGATTCATGAATGATGATTTGATTCATGATTCATGATTCATGATTTGATTCATGATTCATGATTCATGATTCAATTCATGATTTATGACTCATTATTCAATTCATGATTCATGAATAATGATTCGAATTATGATTCATGATTCATTATTCGATTCATGATTCATGATTCAATTCATGATTCATGATTCAAATCATGATTCATGAGTCAATTCATGATTCATGATTCAATTCATGATTCATAATTCAATTCATGATTCCTGATTCATTATTCGATTCATGATTCATGATTCAATTCATGATTCCTGATATATGATTCATGATTCAATTCATGATTTATGATTCAATTCATGATTCAATTCATGATTCATGATTCAATTCATGATTAATGATTCATGATTCAATTTATGAGTCATGATTCAATTCATGATTCATGATTCAAATCATGATTCATGATTCAATTCATGATTCATGATTCAATTCATGATTCATGAGTAAATTCATGATTCAATTCATGATTCATGATTCAATTCATGATTCATGATTCATGATTCAATTCATGATTCATGATTCGATTCATGATTCATGATCCAATTCATGATTCATGATTCAATTCATGATTCATGATTCATGATTCAATTAATGATTCATGATTCAATTCATGATTCAATTCATGATTCAATTCATGATTAAATTCATGATTCATGATTCAATTCATGATTCATTATTCGATTCATCATTCATGATTCAATTCATGATTCAATTTATGATTCATGATTCATGATTCAATTCATGATTCATTATTCGATTCATCATTCATGATTCAATTCATGATTCATGATTCAATTCATGATTCATACTTCAATTCATGATTCAATTCATTATTCATGATTCAATACATGATTCATGATTCATAAATCATGATTCAATTCATGATTCATGATTTGATTCATGATTCATGAATCATGATTCAATTTATGATTCATGATTCATAAATCATGATTCAATTCATGATTCATGATTTGATTCATGATTCATGATTCATGATTCAATTCATGATTCAATTCATGATTCATAATTCAATTCATGATTCATGATTTATGATTCAATTCATGATTCATGATTCAATATATGATTCAATTCATGATTCATGATTTAAATCATGATTCATGATTCAATATATGATTCAATTCATGATTCAATTCATGATTCATAATTCAATTCATGATTCATGAATAATGATTCGATTCATGATTCATGATTCGATTCATGATTCATGATTCAAATCATGATTCATGAGTCAATTCATGATTCATGATTCAATTCATGATTCAATTCATGATTCATCATTCATGATTCAATTCATGATTCATGATTCATTATTCGATTCATGATTCATGATTCAATTCATGATTCCTGATATATGATTCATGATTCAATTCATGATTCATGATTCAATTCATGATTCAATTTATGAGTCATGATTCAATTCATGATTCATGATTCAAATCATGATTCATGATTCAATTCATGATTCAATTCATGATTCAATTCATGATTCAATTCATGATTCATGATTCAATTCATGATTCATGATTCATGATTCGATTCATGATTCATGATTCAATTCATGATTCATAATTCATTTCATGATTCATGATTCATGATTCAATTAATGATTCATGATTCAATTCATGATTCAATTCATGATTCATGATTCAATTCATGATTCAATTCATGATTCATGATTCAATTCATGATTCATGATTCAATTCATGATTCATGATTCATGATTCAATTAATGATTCATGATTCAATTCATGATTCAATTCATGATTCATTATTCAATTCATGATTAAATTCATGATTAAATTCATGATTCATGATTCAATTCATGATTCATTATTCGATTCTTCATTCATGATTCAATTCATGATTCAATTTATGATTCATGATTCATGATTCAATTCATGATTCATTATTCGATTCATCATTCATGATTCAATTCATGATTCATGATTCAATTCATGATTCATGATTCATTATTCGATTTATGATTTATGATTCAATTCATGATTCATGATTCAATTCATGATTCATACTTCAATTCATGATTCAATTCATTATTCATGATTCAATACATGATTCATGATTCATAAATCATGATTCAATTCATGATTCATGATTTGATTCATGATTCATGAATCATGATTCAATTTATGATTCATGATTCATAAATCATGATTCAATTCATGATTCATGATTTGATTCATGATTCATGATTCATGATTCAATTCATGATTCAATTCATGATTCATAATTCAATTCATGATTCATGATTTATGATTCAATTCATGATTCATGATTCAATATATGATTCAATTCATGATTCATGATTTAAATCATGATTCATGATTCAATATATGATTCAATTCATGATTCAATTCATGATTCATAATTCAATTCATGATTCATGAATAATGATTCGATTCATGATTCATGATTCATGATTCGATTCATGATTCATGATTCAAATCATGATTCATGAGTCAATTCATGATTCAAGTCATGATTCAATTCATGATTCATGATTCAATTCATGATTCATCATTCATGATTCAATTCATGATTCATGATTCATTATTCGATTCATGATTCATGATTCAATTCATGATTCCTGATATATGATTCATGATTTAATTCATGATTCATGATTCAATTCATGATTCAATTCATGATTAATGATTCAATTCATGATTAATGATTCATGATTCAATTTATGAGTCATGATTCAATACATGATTCATGATTCAAATCATGATTCATGATTCAATTCATGATTCAATTCATGATTCATGATTCAATTCATGATTCATGATTCATGATTCGATTCATGATTCATGATTCAATTCATGATTCATAATTCATTTCATGATTCATGATTCATGATTCAATTAATGATTCATGATTCAATTCATGATTCAATTCATGATTCATGATTCAATTCATGATTCAATTCATGATTCATGATTCAAATCATGATTCTTGATTCAATTCATGATTCCTGATATATGATTCATGATTCAATTCATGATTCATGATTCGATTCATGATTCAATTCATGATTAATGATTCAATTTATGATTCATGATTCATGATTCAATTCATGATTCATTATTCGATTCATCATTTATGATTCAATTCATGATTCATGATTCAATTCATGATTCATGATTCATTATTCGATTTATTATTTATGATTCAATTCATGATTCATGATTCAATTCATGATTCATGATTCAATTCATGATTCATGATTCATACTTCAATTCATGATTCAATTCATTAATCATGATTCAATACATGATTCATGATTCAATTCATGATTCAATTCATGATTCATAATTCAATTCATGATTCATAAATCATGATTCAATTTATGATTCATGATTCATAAATCATGATTCAATTCATGATTCATGATTTGATTCATGATTAATGATTCATGATTCAATTCATGATTCATAATTCAATTCATGATTCATGATTTATGATTCAATTCATGATTCATGATTCAATATATGATTCAATTCATGATTCATGATTTTAATCATGATTCATGATTTAAATCATGATTCATGATTCAATTCATGATTAATTTCATGATTCATGATTTATGATTCAATTCATGAATCATGGTTCGATTCATGATTCATGATTTATTAATCATGATTTGATTCATGATTCATGATTCATGAGTCATGATTAAATTCATGAATCATGATTCGATTCATGAATAATGATTCGATTCATGATTCATGATTCATGAATCATGATTCGATTCATGATTCATGATTCATGAATCATGATTTGATTCATGATTCATGATTCATGAATCATTATTCGATTCATGATTCATGATTCCATTCATGATTCATGAATCATGATTCGATTCATGATTCATGATTCGATTCATGATTCATGAATCATGATTCGATTCATGATTCATGAATAATGATTCCATTCATGATTCATGATTCATGATTCGATTCATGATTCATGATTCATGATTCAATTCATGATTTATGATTCATGATTCAATTCATGGTTCATGATTCATGATTCAATTCATGATTCATGATTCAATTCATGATTCATGATTCAAATCATGATTCATGAGTCAATTCATGATTCATGATTCAATTCATGATTCATGATTCAATTCATGATTCATGATTCATGATTCAATTCATGATTCATGATTCATTATTCGATTCATGATTCATGATTCAATACATGATTCCTGATTCATGATTCATGATTCATGATTCAATTCATAATTCATGATTCAATCATGATTCATGATTCAATTCATGATTCAATTCATGATTCATGATTCAATTCATGATTCAATTCATGATTCATGATTCAAATCATGATTCTTGATTCAATTCATGATTCCTGATATATGATTCATGATTCAATTCATGATTCATGATTCGATTCATGATTCAATTCATGATTAATGATTCAATTTATGATTCATGATTCATGATTCAATTCATGATTCATTATTCGATTCATCATTTATGATTCAATTCATGATTCATGATTCAATTCATGATTCATGATTCATTATTCGATTTATTATTTATGATTCAATTCATGATTCATGATTCAATTCATGATTCATGATTCAATTCATGATTCATGATTCATACTTCAATTCATGATTCAATTCATTAATCATGATTCAATACATGATTCATGATTCAATTCATGATTCAATTCATGATTCATAATTCAATTCATGATTCATAAATCATGATTCAATTTATGATTCATGATTCATAAATCATGATTCAATTCATGATTCATGATTTGATTCATGATTAATGATTCATGATTCAATTCATGATTCATAATTCAATTCATGATTCATGATTTATGATTCAATTCATGATTCATGATTCAATATATGATTCAATTCATGATTCATGATTTTAATCATGATTCATGATTTAAATCATGATTCATGATTCAATTCATGATTAATTTCATGATTCATGATTTATGATTCAATTCATGAATAATGATTTGATTCATGATTCATTATTCATGAATCATGGTTCGATTCATGATTCATGATTTATTAATCATGATTTGATTCATGATTCATGATTCATGAGTCATGATTAAATTCATGAATCATGATTCGATTCATGAATAATGATTCGATTCATGATTCATGATTCATGAATCATGATTCGATTCATGATTCATGATTCATGAATCATGATTTGATTCATGATTCATGATTCATGAATCATTATTCGATTCATGATTCATGATTCCATTCATGATTCATGAATCATGATTCGATTCATGATTCATGATTCGATTCATGATTCATGAATCATGATTCGATTCATGATTCATGAATAATGATTCCATTCATGATTCATGATTCATGATTCGATTCATGATTCATGATTCATGATTCAATTCATGATTTATGATTCATGATTCAATTCATGGTTCATGATTCATGATTCAATTCATGATTCATGATTCAATTCATGATTCATGATTCAAATCATGATTCATGAGTCAATTCATGATTCATGATTCAATTCATGATTCATGATTCAATTCATGATTCATGATTCATGATTCAATTCATGATTCATGATTCATTATTCGATTCATGATTCATGATTCAATACATGATTCCTGATTCATGATTCATGATTCATGATTCAATTCATAATTCATGATTCAATTCATTATTCATTATTCAATTCATGATTCAATTCATGATTCATGATTCAATTCATGATTAATGATTCATGATTCAATTTATGAGTCATGATTCAATTCATGATTCAATTGATGATTCATGATTCAATTCATGATTCATGATTCATGATTCAATTCATGATTCATGATTCAATTCATGATTCATAATTCATTTCATGATTCATGATTCATGATTCAATTAATGATTCATGATTCAATTAATGATTCAATTCATGATTCATTTCATGATTCACTTCATTATTCATGATTCAATTTATGATTCATGATTCAATTCATGATTCAATTCATGATTCATAATTCAATTCATGATTCAAGAATCATGAATCAATTTATGATTCATGATTCATAAATCATGATTCAATTCATGATTCATGAATCATGATTCGATTCATGAATCATGATTCGATTCATGATTCATGAATCATGATTCGATTCATGAATCATGATTCGATTCATGATTCATGATTCATGAATCATGATTCAATTCATGATTCATGAATCATTATTCGATTCATGATTCATGAATCATGATTCGATTCATGAATCATGATTCGATTCATGATTCATGAATCATGATTCATGATTCATGAATCACGATTCGATTCATGATTCATGAATAATGATTCGATTCATGATTCATGATTCATGATTCGATTCATGATTCATGATTCATGATTCAATTCATGATTTATGATTCATGATTCAATTCATGATTGATGAATAATGATTCGATTCATGATTCATGAATAATGATTCGATTCATGATTCATGATTCGATTCATGATTCATGATTCATGATTCAATTCATGATTTATGATTCATGATTCAATTCATGATTCATGAATAATGATTCGATTCATGATTCATGATTCATGATTCAATTCATGATTCATGAATAAAGATTCGATTCATGATTCATGATTCATTATTCGATTCATGATTCATGATTCAAATCATGATTCATGATTCAATTCATTAATCATGATTCAATACATGATTCATGATTCAATTCATGATTCAATTCATGATTCATAATTCAATTCATGATTCATAAATCATGATTCAATTTATGATTCATGATTCATAAATCATGATTCAATTCATGATTCATGATTTGATTCATGATTAATGATTCATGATTCAATTCATGATTCATAATTCAATTCATGATTCATGATTCATGATTCAATTCATGATTTATGATTCATGATTCAATTCATGATTCATGAATAATGATTCGATTCATGATTCATGATTCATGATTCAATTCATGATTCATGAATAAAGATTCGATTCATGATTCATGATTCATTATTCGATTCATGATTCATGATTCAAATCATGATTCATGATTCAATTCATTAATCATGATTCAATACATGATTCATGATTCAATTCATGATTCAATTCATGATTCATAATTCAATTCATGATTCATAAATCATGATTCAATTTATGATTCATGATTCATAAATCATGATTCAATTCATGATTCATGATTTGATTCATGATTAATGATTCATGATTCAATTCATGATTCATAATTCAATTCATGATTCATGATTCATGATTCAATTCATGATTTATGATTCATGATTCGATTCATGATTCATGAATAATGATTCGATTCATGATTCATGATTCATGATTCGATTCATGATTCATGATTCGATTCATGATTCATGATTCAAATCATGATTCATGAGTCAATTCATGATTCATGATTCAATTCATGATTCATAATTCAATTCATGATTCATCATTCATGATTCAATTCATGATTCCTGATTCATTATTTGATTCATGATTCATGATTCAATTCATGATTCCTGATATATGATTCATGATTCAATTCATGATTCATGATTCAATTCATGATTCAATTCATGATTCAATTTATGAGTCATGATTCAATTCATGATTCATGATTCAAATCATGATTCATGATTCAATTCATGATTCAATTCATGATTCAATTCATGATTCATGATTCAATTCATGATTCATGATTCATGATTCGATTCATGATTCATGATTCAATTCATGATTTATAATTCATTTCATGATTCATGATTCATGATTCAATTAATGATTCATGATTCAATTCATGATTCAATTCATGATTCATGATTCAATTCATGATTCAATTCATGATTCATGATTCAATTCATGATTCATGATTCAATTCATGATTCATGATTCAATTCATGATTCATGATTCATGATTCAATTAATGATTCATGATTCAATTCATGATTCAATTCATGATTCATTATTCAATTCATGATTAAATTCATGATTAAATTCATGATTCATGATTCAATTCATGATTCATTATTCGATTCTTCAATCATGATTCAATTCATGATTCAATTTATGATTCATGATTCATGATTCAATTCATGATTCATTATTCGATTCATCATTCATGATTCAATTCATGATTCATGATTCAATTCATGATTCATGATTCATTATTCGATTTATGATTTATGATTCAATTCATGATTCATGATTCAATTCATGATTCATACTTCAATTCATGATTCAATTCATTATTCATGATTCAATACATGATTCATGATTCATAAATCATGATTCAATTCATGATTCATGATTTGATTCATGATTCATGAATCATGATTCAATTTATGATTCATGATTCATAAATCATGATTCAATTCATGATTCATGATTTGATTCATGATTCATGATTCATGATTCAATTCATGATTCAATTCATGATTCATAATTCAATTCATGATTCATGATTTATGATTCAATTCATGATTCATGATTCAATATATGATTCAATTCATGATTCATGATTTAAATCATGATTCATGATTCAATATATGATTCAATTCATGATTCAATTCATGATTCATAATTCAATTCATGATTCATGAATAATGATTCGATTCATGATTCATGATTCATGATTCGATTCATGATTCATGATTCAAATCATGATTCATGAGTCAATTCATGATTCAAGTCATGATTCAATTCATGATTCATGATTCAATTCATGATTCATCATTCATGATTCAATTCATGATTCATCATTCATGATTCAATTCATGATTCATGATTCATTATTCGATTCATGATTCATGATTCAATTCATGATTCCTGATATATGATTCATGATTCAATTCATGATTCATGATTCAATTCATGATTAATGATTCAATTCATGATTAATGATTCATGATTCAATTTATGAGTCATGATTCAATACATGATTCATGATTCAAATCATGATTCATGATTCAATTCATGATTCAATTCATGATTCAATTCATGATTCATGATTCAATTCATGATTCATGATTCATGATTCATGATTCAATTCATGATTCATAATTCATTTCATGATTCATGATTCATGATTCAATTAATGATTCATGATTCAATTCATGATTCAATTCATGATTCATGATTCAATTCATGATTCAATTCATGATTCATGATTCAAATCATGATTCTTGATTCAATTCATGATTCCTGATATATGATTCATGATTCAATTCATGATTCATGATTCGATTCATGATTCAATTCATGATTAATGATTCAATTTATGATTCATGATTCATGATTCAATTCATGATTCATTATTTGATTCATCATTTATGATTCAATTCATGATTCATGATTCAATTCATGATTCATGATTCATTATTCGATTTATGATTTATGATTCAATTCATGATTCATGATACAATTCATGATTCATGATTCAATTCATGATTCATGATTCAAACTTCAATTCATGATTCAATTCATTAATCATGATTCAATACATGATTCATGATTCAATTCATGATTCAATTCATGATTCATAATTCAATTCATGATTCATAAATCATGATTCAATTTATGATTCATGATTCATAAATCATGATTCAATTCATGATTCATGATTTGATTCATGATTAATGATTCATGATTCAATTCATGATTCATAATTCAATTCATGATTCATGATTTATGATTCAATTCATGATTCATGATTCAATATATGATTCAATTCATGATTCATGATTTAAATCATGATTCATGATTTAAATCATGATTCATGATTCAATTCATGATTCATTTCATGATTCATGATTTATGATTCAATTCATGAATAATGATTTGATTCATGATTCATTATTCATGAATCATGGTTCGATTCATGATTCATGATTTATTAATCATGATTTGATTCATGATTCATGATTCATGAGTCATGATTAAATTCATGAATCATGATTCGATTCATGAATAATGATTCGATTCATGATTCATGATTCATGAATCATGATTTGATTCATGATTCATGATTCATGAATCATTATTCGATTCATGATTCATGATTCCATTCATGATTTATGAATCATGATTCGATTCATGATTCATGATTTGATTCATGATTCATGAATCATGATTCGATTCATGATTCATGATTTATTAATCATGATTTGATTCATGATTCATGATTCATGAGTCATGATTAAATTCATGAATCATGATTCGATTCATGAATAATGATTCGATTCATGATTCATGATTCATGAATCATGATTTGATTCATGATTCATGATTCATGAATCATTATTCGATTCATGATTCATGATTCCATTCATGATTCATGAATCATGATTCGATTCATGATTCATGATTTGATTCATGATTCATGAATCATGATTCGATTCATGATTCATGAATAATGATTCCATTCATGATTCATGATTCGATTCATGATTCATGATTCATGATTCAATTCATGATTTATGATTCATGATTCAATTCATGGTTCATGATTCTTGATTCAATTCATGATTCATGATTCAATTCATGATTCATGATTCAAATCATGATTCATGAGTCAATTCATGATTCATGATTCAATTCATGATTCATGATTCAATTCATGATTCATGATTCATGATTCAATTCATGATTCATGATTCATTATTCTATTCATGATTCATGATTCAATACATGATTCCTGATTCATGATTCATGATTCAATTCATAATTCATGATTCAATTCATGATTCATGATTCAATTCATGATTCAATTCATGATTCATGATTCAATTCATGATTAATGATTCATGATTCAATTTATGAGTCATGATTCAATTCATGATTCAATTGATGATTCATGATTTAATTCATGATTCATGATTCATGATTCAATTCATGATTCATAATTCATTTCATGATTCATGATTCATGATTCAATTAATGATTCATGATTCAATTAATGATTCAATTCATGATTCATTTCATGATTCAATTCATGATTCATGATTCAGTTCATGATTCATGATTCAAATCATGATTCATGATTCATTTCATGATTCAATTCATTATTCATGATTCAATTTATGATTCCTGATTCAATTCATGATTCAATTCACGATTCATAATTCAATTCATGATTCATGAATCATGAATCAATTTATGATTCATGATTCATAAATCATGATTCAATTCATGATTCATGAATCATGATTCGATTCATGAATCATGATTCGATTCATGATTCATGAATCATGATTCGATTCATGATTCATGATTCATGAATCATGATTCGATTCATGATTCATGATTCATGAATCATGATTCAATTCATGATTCATGAATCATTATTCGATTCATGATTCATGAATCATGATTCGATTCATGAATCATGATTCGATTCATGATTCATGAATCATGATTCATGATTCATGAATCATGATTCATGATTCATGAATCACGATTCGATTCATGATTCATGAATAATGATTCGATTCATGATTCATGATTCATGATTCGATTCATGATTCATGATAAAATTCATGATTTATGATTCATGATTCAATTCATGATTGATGAATAATGATTCGATTCATGATTCATGAATAATGATTCGATCATGATTCATGATTCGATTCATGATTCATGATTCAATTCATGATTTATGATTCATGATTCAATTCATGATTCATGAATAATGATTCGATTCATGATTCATGATTCATTATTCGATTCATGATTCATGATTCAAATCATGATTCATGATTCAAATCATGATTCATGATTCAATTCATTAATCATGATTCAATACATGATTCATGATTCAATTCATGATTCAATTCATGATTCATAATTCAATTCATGATTAATGATTCATGATTCAATTCATGATTCATAAATCATGATTCAATTCATGATTCATGATTTGATTCATGATTAATGATTCATGATTCAATTCATGATTCATAATTCAATTCATGATTCATGATTCATGATTCAAATTATGATTTATGGGGGATTCATGATTCAATTCATGGTTCATGATTCATGATTCAATTCATGATTCATGATTCAATTCATGATTCATGATTCAAATCATGATTCATGAGTTAATTCATGATTCATGATTCAATTCATGATTCATGATTCAATTCATGATTCATGATTCATGATTCAATTCATGATTCATGATTCATTATTCGATTCATGATTCATGATTCAATACATGATTCCTGATTCATGATTCATGATTCATGATTCAATTCATAATTCATGATTCAATTCATGATTCATGATTCAATTCATGATTCAATTCATGATTCATGATTCAATTCATGATTAATGATTCATGATTCAATTTATGAGTCATGATTCAATTCATGATTCAATTGATGATTCATGATTCAATTCACGATTCATGATTCATGATTCAATTCATGATTCATGATTCAATTCATGATTCATAATTCATTTCATGATTCATGATTCATGATTCAATTAATGATTCATGATTCAATTAATGATTCAATTCATGATTCATTTCATGATTCAATTCATGATTCATGATTCAGTTCATGATTCATGATTCAAATCATGATTCATGATTCATTTCATGATTCAATTCATTATTCATGATTCAATTTATGATTCATGATTCAATTCATGATTCAATTCATGATTCATAATTCAATTCATGATTCATGAATCATGAATCAATTTATGATTCATGATTCATAAATCATGATTCAATTCATGATTCATGAATCATGATTCGATTCATGAATCATGATTCGATTCATGATTCATGAATCATGATTCGATTCATGAATCATGATTCGATTCATGATTCATGATTCATGAATCATGATTCAATTCATGATTCATGAATCATTATTCGATTCATGATTCATGAATCATGATTCGATTCATGAATCATGATTCGATTCATGATTCATGAATCATGATTCATGATTCATGAATCACGATTCGATTCATGATTCATGAATAATGATTCGATTCATGATTCATGATTCATGATTCGATTCATGATTCATGATTCATGATTCAATTCATGATTTATGATTCATGATTCAATTCATGATTGATGAATAATGATTCGATTCATGATTCATGAATAATGATTCGATTCATGATTCATGATTCGATTCATGATTCATGATTCATGATTCAATTCATGATTTATGATTCATGATTCAATTCATGATTCATGAATAATGATTCGATTCATGATTCATGATTCATTATTCGATTCATGATTCATGATTCAAATCATGATTCATGATTCAATTCATTAATCATGATTCAATACATGATTCATGATTCAATTCATGATTCAATTCATGATTCATAATTCAATTTATGATTCATAAATCATGATTCAATTTATGATTCATGATTCATAAATCATGATTCAATTCATGATTCATGATTTGATTCATGATTAATGATTCATGATTCAATTCATGATTCATAATTCAATTCATGATTCATGATTTATGATTCAATTCATGATTCATGATTCAATATATGATTCAATTCATGATTCATGATTTAAATCATGATTCATGATTTAAATAATGATTCATGATTCATTTCATGATTCATGATTTATGATTCAATTCATGATTAATGATTTGATTCATGATTCATGAATCATGGTTCGATTCATGATTCATGATTTATTAATCATGATTTGATTCATGATTCATGATTCATGAGTCATGATTCAATTCATGAATCATGATTCGATTCATGAATAAAGATTCGATTCATGATTCATGATTCATGAATCATGATTCGATTCATGATTCATGATTCATGAATCATGATTTGATTCATGATTCATGATTCATGAATCATTATTCGATTCATGATTCATGATTCCATTCATGATTCATGAATCATGATTCGATTCATGATTCATGATTCGATTCATGATTCATGAATCATGATTCGATTCATGATTCATGAATAATGATTCCATTCATGATTCATGATTCATGATTCCATTCATGATTCATGATTCATGATTCAATTCATGATTTATGATTCATGATTCAATTCATGGTTCATGATTCATGATTCAATTCATGATTCATGATTCAATTCATGATTCATGATTCATTATTCGATTCATGATTCATGATTCAATACATGATTCCTGATTCATGATTCATGATTCAATTCATAATTCATGATTCAATTCATGATTCATGATTCAATTCATGATTCAATTCATGATTCATGATTCAATTCATGATTAATGATTCATGATTCAATTTATGAGTCATGATTCAATTCATGATTCAATTGATGATTCATGATTCAATTCATGATTCATGATTCATGATTCAATTCATGATTCATGATTCAATTCATGATTCATAATTCATTTCATGATTCATGATTCATGATTCAATTAATGATTCATGATTCAATTCATGATTCAATTCATGATTCATGATTCAATTCATGATTCATGATTCAGTTCATGATTCATGATTCAAATCATGATTCATGATTCATTTCATGATTCAATTCATTATTCATGATTCAATTTATGATTCATGATTCAATTCATGATTCAATTCATGATTCATAATTCAATTCATGATTCATGAATCATGAATCAATTTATGATTCATGATTCATAAATCATGATTCAATTCATGATTCATGAATCATGATTCGATTCATGAATCATGATTCGATTCATGATTCATGAATCATGATTCGATTCATGAATCATGATTCGATTCATGATTCATGATTCATGAATCATGATTCAATTCATGATTCATGAATTATTATTCGATTCATGATTCATGAATCATGATTCGATTCATGAATCATGATTCGATTCATGATTCATGACTCATGAATCATGATTCGATTCATGATTCATGAATCACGATTCGATTCATGATTCATGAATAATGATTCGATTCATGATTCATGATTCATGATTCGATTCATGATTCATGATTCATGATTCAATTCATGATTTATGATTCATGATTCAATTCATGATTCATGAATAATGATTCGATTCATGATTCATGAATAATGATTCGATTCATGATTCATGATTCATGATTCGATTCATGATTCATGATTCGATTCATGATTTATGATTCATGATTCAATTCATGATTCATGAATTATGATTCGATTCATGATTCATGATTCATTATTCGATTCATGATTCATGATTCGATTCATTATTCATGATTCAATTTATGATTCATGATTCAATTCATGATTCATGATTCAATTCATGATTCATAATTCATTTCATGATTCATGATTCATGATTCAATTAATGATTCATGATTCAATTCATGATTCAATTCATGATTCATGATTCAATTCATGATTCATGATTCAGTTCATGATTCATGATTCAAATCATGATTCATGATTCATTTCATGATTCAATTCATTATTCATGATTCAATTTATGATTCATGATTCAATTCATGATTCAATTCATGATTCATAATTCAATTCATGATTCATGAATCATGATTCAATTCATGATTCATGAATCATGATTCGATTCATGAATCATGATTCGATTCATGATTCATGAATCATGATTCGATTCATGAATCATGATTCGATTCATGATTCATGATTCATGAATCATGATTCAATTCATGATTCCTGAATCACTATTCGATTCATGATTCATGAATCATGATTTGATTCATGAATCATGATTCGATTCATGATTCATGACTCATGAATCATGATTCGATTCATGATTCATGATTCATGAATAACGATTCGATTCATGATTCATGAATCATGATTCGATTCATGATTCATGACTCATGAATCATGATTCGATTCATGATTCATGATTCATGAATAACGATTCGATTCATGATTCATGAATAATGATTCGATTCATGATTCATGATTCATGATTCGATTCATGATTCATGATTCATGATTCAATTCATGATTTATGATTCATGATTCAATTCATGATTCATGAATAATGATTCGATTCATGATTCATGAATAATGATTCGATTCATGATTCATGATTCATGATTCGATTCATGATTCATGATTCATGATTCGATTCATGATTTATGATTCATGATTCGATTCATGATTCATGAATAATGATTCGATTCATGATTCATGATTCATTATTCGATTCATGATTCATGATTCGATTCATGATTCATGATTCAAATCATGATTCATGAGTCAATTCATGATTCATGATTCAATTCATGATTCATAATTCAATTCATGATTCATCATTCATGATTCAATTCATGATTCCTGATTCATTATTTGATTCATGATTCATGATTCAATTCATGATTCCTGATATATGATTCATGATTCAATTCATGATTCATTATTCGATTCATCATTTATGATTCAATTCATGATTCATGATTCAATTCATGATTCATGATTCATTATTCGATTTATGATTTATGATTCAATTCATGATTCATGATTCAATTCATGATTCATGATTCAATTCATGATTCATGATTCATACTTCAATTCATGATTCAATTCATTAATCATGATTCAATACATGATTCATGATTCAATTCATGATTCAATTCATGATTCATAATTCAATTCATGATTCATAAATCATGATTCAATTTATGATTCATGATTCATAAATCATGATTCAATTCATGATTCATGATTTGATTCATGATTAATGATTCATGATTCAATTCATGATTCATAATTCAATTCATGATTCATGATTTATGATTCAATTCATGATTCATGATTCAATATATGATTCAATTCATGATTCATGATTTAAATCATGATTCATGATTTAAATCATGATTCATGATTCAATTCATGATTCATTTCATGATTCATGATTTATGATTCAATTCATGAATAATGATTTGATTCATGATTCATGATTCATGAATCATTATTCGATTCATGATTCATGATTCCATTCATGATTCATGAATCATGATTCCATTCATGATTCATGATTCGATTCATGATTCATGAATCATGATTCGATTCATGATTCATGAATAATGATTCCATTCATGATTCATGATTCATGATTCGATTCATGATTCATGATTCATGATTCAATTCATGATTTATGATTCATGATTCAATTCATGGTTCATGATTCATGATTCAATTCATGATTCATGATTCAATTCATGATTCATGATTCAAATCATGATTCATGAGTCAATTCATGATTCATGATTCAATTCATGATTCATGATTCAATTCATGATTCATGATTCATGATTCAATTCAGGATTCATGATTCATTATTCGATTCATGATTCATGATTCAATACATGATTCCTGATTCATGATTCATGATTCATGATTCAATTCATAATTCATGATTCAATTCATGAATCATGATTCAATTCATGATTCAATTCATGATTCATGATTCAATTCATGATTAATGATTCATGATTCAATTTATGAGTCATGATTCAATTCATGATTCAATTGATGATTCATGATTCAATTCATGATTCATGATTCATGATTCAATTCATGATTCATGATTCAATTCATGATTCATAATTCATTTCATGATTCATGATTCATGATTCAATTAATGATTCATGATTCAATTAATGATTCAGTTCATGATTCATGATTCAAATCATGATTCAGTTCATGATTCATGATTCAAATCATGATTCATGATTCATTTCATGATTCAATTCATTATTCATGATTCAATTTATGATTCATGATTCAATTCTTGATTCAATTCATGATTCATAATTCAATTCATGATTCATGAATCATGAATCAATTTATGATTCATGATTCATAAATCATGATTCAATTCATGATTCATGAATCATGATTCGATTCATGAATCATGATTCGATTCATGATTCATGAATCATGATTCGATTCATGAATCATGATTCGATTCATGATTCATGATTCATGAATCATGATTCAATTCATGATTCATGAATCATTATTCGATTCATGATTCATGAATCATGATTCGATTCATGAATCATGATTCGATTCATGATTCATGATTCGATTCATGATTCATGAATCATGATTCATGATTCATGAATCACGATTCGATTCATGATTCATGAATAATGATTCGATTCATGATTCATGATTCATGATTCGATTCATGATTCATGATTCATGATTCAATTCATGATTTATGATTCATGATTCAATTCATGATTGATGAATAATGATTCGATTCATGATTCATGAATAATGATTCGATTCATGATTCATGATTCGATTCATGATTCATGATTCAATTCATGATTTATGATTCATGATTCAATTCATGATTCATGAATAATGATTCGATTCATGATTCATGATTCATGATTCTATTCATGATTCATGAATAATGATTCGATTCATGATTCATGATTCATTATTCGATTCATGATTCATGATTCAAATCATGATTCATGATTCAATTCATTAATCATGATTCAATACATGATTCATGATTCAATTCATGATTCAATTCATGATTCATAATTCAATTCATGATTCATAAATCATGATTCAATTTATGATTCATGATTCATAAATCATGATTCAATTCATGATTCATGATTTGATTCATGATTAATGATTCATGATTCAATTCATGATTCATAATTCAATTCATGATTCATGATTCATGATTCAATTCATGATTTATGATTCATGATTCGATTCATGATTCATGAATAATGATTCGATTCATGATTCATGATTCATTATTCGATTCATGATTCATGATTCGATTCATGATTCATGATTCAAATCATGATTCATGAGTCAATTCATGATTCATGATTCAATTCATGATTCATAATTCAATTCATGATTCATCATTCATGATTCAATTCATGATTCCTGATTCATTATTTGATTCATGATTCATGATTCAATTCATGATTCCTGATATATGATTCATGATTCAATTCATGATTCATAATTCAATTCATGATTCATCATTCATGATTCAATTCATGATTCCTGATTCATTATTTGATTCATGATTCATGATTCGATTCATGATTCAATTCATGATTAATGATTCAATTTATGATTCATGATTCATGATTCAATTCATGATTCATTATTCGATTCATCATTTATGATTCAATTCATGATTCATGATTCAATTCATGATTCATGATTCATTATTCGATTTATGATTTATGATTCAATTCATGATTCATGATTCAATTCATGATTCATGATTCAATTCATGATTCATGATTCATACTTCAATTCATGATTCAATTCATTAATCATGATTCAATACATGATTCATGATTCAATTCATGATTCAATTCATGATTCATAATTCAATTCATGATTCATAAATCATGATTCAATTTATGATTCATGATTCATAAATCATGATTCAATTCATGATTCATGATTTGATTCATGATTAATGATTCATGATTCAATTCATGATTCATAATTCAATTCATGATTCATGATTTATGATTCAATTCATGATTCATGATTCAATATATGATTCAATTCATGATTCATGATTTAAATCATGATTCATGATTTAAATCATGATTCATGATTCAATTCATGATTCATTTCATGATTCATGATTTATGATTCAATTCATGAATAATGATTTGATTCATGATTCATTATTCATGAATCATGGTTCGATTCATGATTCATGATTTATTAATCATGATTTGATTCATGATTCATGATTCATGAGTCATGATTAAATTCATGAATCATGATTCGATTCATGAATAATGATTCGATTCATGATTCATGATTCATGAATCATGATTCGATTCATGATTCATGATTCATGAATCATGATTTGATTCATGATTCATGATTCATGAATCATTATTCGATTCATGATTCATGATTCCATTCATGATTCATGAATCATGATTCGATTCATGATTCATGATTCGATTCATGATTCATGAATCATGATTCGATTCATGATTCATGAATAATGATTCCATTCATGATTCATGATTCATGATTCGATTCATGATTCATGATTCATGATTCAATTCATGATTTATGATTCATGATTCAATTCATTGTTCATGATTCATGATTCAATTCATGATTCATGATTCAATTCATGATTCATGATTCAAATCATGATTCATGAGTCAATTCATGATTCATGATTCAATTCATGATTCATGATTCAATTCATGATTCATGATTCATGATTCAATTCATGATTCATGATTCATTATTCGATTCATGATTCATGATTCAATACATGATTCCTGATTCATGATTCATGATTCATGATTCAATTCATAATTCATGATTCAATTCATGATTCATGATTCAATTCATGATTCAATTCATGATTCATGATTCAATTCATGATTAATGATTCATGATTCAATTTATGAGTCATGATTCAATTCATGATTCAATTGATGATTCATGATTCAATTCATGATTCATGATTCATGATTCAATTCATGATTCAATTCATGATTCATTTCATGATTCATGATTCATGATTCAATTAATGATTCATGATTCAATTAATGATTCAATTCATGATTCATTTCATGATTCAATTCATGATTCATGATTCAGTTCATGATTCATGATTCAAATCATGATTCATGATTCATTTCATGATTCAATTCATTATTCATGATTCAATTTATGATTCATGATTCAATTCATGATTCAATTCATGATTCATAATTCAATTCATGATTCATGAATCATGAATCAATTTATGATTCATGATTCATAAATCATGATTCAATTCATGATTCATGAATCATGATTCGATTCATGAATCATGATTCGATTCATGATTCATGAATCATGATTCGATTCATGAATCATGATTCGATTCATGATTCATGATTCATGAATCATGATTCAATTCATGATTCATGATTCATGAATCATGATTCAATTCATGATTCATGAATCATTATTCGATTCATGATTCATGAATCATGATTCGATTCATGAATCATGATTCGATTCATGATTCATGAATCATGATTCATGATTCATGAATCACGATTCGATTCATGATTCATGAATAATGATTCGATTCATGATTCATGATTCGATTCATGATTCATGATTTATGATTCAATTCATGATTTATGATTCATGATTCAATTCATGATTGATGAATAATGATTCGATTCATGATTCATGAATAATGATTCGATTCATGATTCATGATTCGATTCATGATTCATGATTCATGATTCAATTCATGATTTATGATTCATGATTCAATTCATGATTCATGAATAATGATTCGATTCATGATTCATGATTCATGATTCAATTCATGATTCATGAATAATGATTCGATTCATGATTCATGATTCATTATTCGATTCATGATTCATGATTCAAATCATGATTCATGATTCAATTCATTAATCATGATTCAATACATGATTCATGATTCAATTCATGATTCAATTCATGATTCATAATTCAATTCATGATTCATAAATCATGATTCAATTTATGATTCATGATTCATAAATCATGATTCAATTCATGATTCATGATTTGATTCATGATTAATGATTCATGATTCAATTCATGATTCATAATTCAATTCATGATTCATGATTCATGATTCAATTCATGATTTATGATTCATGATTCAATTCATGGTTCATGATTCATGATTCAATTCATGATTCATGATTCAATTCATGATTCATGATTCAAATCATGATTCATGAGTCAATTCATGATTCATGATTCAATTCATGATTCATGATTCAATTCATGATTCATGATTCATGATTCAATTCATTGATTCATGATTCATTATTCGATTCATGATTCATGATTCAATACATGATTCCTGATTCATGATTCATGATTCATGATTCAATTCATAATTCATGATTCAATTCATGATTCATGATTCAATTCATGATTCAATTCATGATTCATGATTCAATTCATGATTAATGATTCATGATTCAATTTATGAGTCATGATTCAATTCATGATTCAATTGATGATTCATGATTCAATTCATGATTCATGATTCATGATTCAATTCATGATTCATGATTCGATTCATAATTCATTTCATGATTCATGTTTCATGATTCAATTAATGATTCATGATTCAATTAATGATTCAATTCATGATTCATTTCATGATTTGATTCATGATTCAGTTCATGATTCATGATTCAAATCATGATTCATGATTCATTTCATGATTCAATTCATTATTCATGATTCAATTTATGATTCATGATTCAATTCATGATTCAATTCATGATTCATAATTCAATTCATGATTCATGAATCATAGAATCAATTTATGATTCATGATTCATAAATCATGATTCAATTCATGATTCATGAATCATGATTCGATTCATGAATCATGATTCGATTCATGATTCATGAATCATGATTCGATTCATGAATCATGATTCGATTCATGATTCATGATTCATGAATCATGATTCAATTCATGATTCATGAATCCATTATTCGATTCATGATTCATGAATCATGATTCGATTCATGAATCATGATTCGATTCATGATTCATAAATCATGATTCATGATTCATGAATCACGATTCGATTCATGATTCATGAATGAATGATTCGATTCATGATTCATGATTCATGATTCGATTCATGATTCATGATTCATGATTCAATTCATGATTTATGATTCATTGATTCAATTCATGATTGATGAATAATGATTCGATTCATGATTCATGAATAATGATTCGATTCATGATTCATGATTCGATTCATGATTCATGATTCATGATTCAATTCATGATTTATGATTCATGATTCAATTCATGATTCATGAATAATGATTTGATTCATGATTCATGATTCATTATTCGATTCATGATTCATGATTCAAATCATGATTCATGATTCAATTCATTAATCATGATTCAATTCATGATTCATAATTCAATTCATGATTCATAAATCATGATTCAATTTATGATTCATGATTCATAAATCATGATTCAATTCATGATTCATGATTTGATTCATGATTAATGATTCATGATTCAATTCATGATTCATAATTCAATTCATGATTCATGATTTATGATTCAATTCATGATTCATGATTCAATATATGATTCAATTCATGATTCATGATTTAAATCATGATTCATGATTTAAATCATGATTCATGATTCAATTCATGATTCATTTCATGATTCATGATTTATGATTCAATTCATGATTAATGATTTGATTCATGATTCATGAATCATGATTCGATTCATGAATAAAGATTCGATTCATGATTCATGATTCATGAATCATGATTCGATTCATGATTCATGAATCATGATTTGATTCATGATTCATGATTCATGAATCATTATTCGATTCATGATTCATGATTCCATTCATGATTCATGAATCATGATTCGATTCATGATTCATGATTCGATTCATGATTCATGAATCATGATTCGATTCATGATTCATGAATAATGATTCCATTCATGATTCATGATTCCATTCATGATTCAATTCATGATTTATGATTCATGATTCAATTCATGGTTCATGATTCATGATTCAATTCATGATTCATGATTCAATTCATGATTCATGATTCATTATTCGATTCATGATTCATGATTCAATACATGATTCCTGATTCATGATTCATGATTCATGATTCAATTCATAATTCATGATTCAATTCATGATTCATGATTCAATTCATGATTCAATTCATGATTCATGATTCAATTCATGATTAATGATTCATGATTCAATTTATGAGTCATGATTCAATTCATGATTCAATTCATGATTCATGATTCAATTCATGATTCATGATTCATGATTCAATTCATGATTCATGATTCAATTCATGATTCATAATTCATTTCATGATTCATGATTCATGATTCAATTAATGATTCATGATTCAATTCATGATTCAATTCATGATTCATGATTCAATTCATGATTCATGATTCAGTTCATGATTCATGATTCAAATCATGATTCATGATTCATTTCATGATTCAATTCATTATTCATGAGTCAATTTATGATTCATGATTCAATTCATGATTCAATTCATGATTCATAATTCAATTCATGATTCATGAATCATGATTCATGATTCATGATTCAATTCATAATTCATGATTCAATTCATGATTCATGATTCAATTCATGATTCAATTCATGATTCATGATTCAATTCATGATTAATGATTCATGATTCAATTTATGAGTCATGATTCAATTCATGATTCAATTGATGATTCATGATTCAATTCATGATTCATGATTCATGATTCAATTCATGATTCATGATTCGATTCATAATTCATTTCATGATTCATGTTTCATGATTCAATTAATGATTCATGATTCAATTAATGATTTCAATTCATGATTCATTTCATGATTTGATTCATGATTCAGTTCATGATTCATGATTCAAATCATGATTCATGATTCATTTCATGATTCAATTCATTATTCATGATTCAATTTATGATTCATGATTCAATTCATGATTCAATTCATGATTCATAATTCAATTCATGATTCATGAATCATGAATCAATTTATGATTCATGATTCATAAATCATGATTCAATTCATGATTCATGAATCATGATTCGATTCATGAATCATGATTCGATTCATGATTCATGATCATGATTCGATTCATGAATCATGATTCGATTCATGAATTCATGATTCATGAATCATGATTCAATTCATGATTCATGAATCATTATTCGATTCATGATTCATGAATCATGATTCGATTCATGAATCATGATTCGATTCATGATTCATAAATCATGATTCATGATTCATGAATCACGATTCGATTCATGATTCATGAATAATGATTCGATTCATGATTCATGATTCATGATTCGATTCATGATTCATGATTCATGATTCAATTCATGATTTATGATTCATGATTCAATTCATGATTGATGAATAATGATTCGATTCATGATTCATGAATAATGATTCGATTCATGATTCATGATTCGATTCATGATTCATGATTCATGATTCAATTCATGATTTATGATTCATGATTCAATTCATGATTCATGAATAATGATTCGATTCATGATTCATGATTCATTATTCGATTCATGATTCATGATTCAAATCATGATTCATGATTCAATTCATTAATCATGATTCAATTCATGATTCATAATTCAATTCATGATTCATAAATCATGATTCAATTTATGATTCATGATTCATAAATCATGATTCAATTCATGATTCATGATTTGATTCATGATTAATGATTCATGATTCAATTCATGATTCATAATTCAATTCATGATTTATGATTTATGATTCAATTCATGATTCATGATTCAATATATGATTCAATTCATGATTCATGATTTAAATCATGATTCATGATTTAAATCATGATTCATGATTCAATTCATGATTCATTTTCATGATTCATGATTTATGATTCAATTCATGATTCAAATGCATTGATTCATGAATTGAATCATAAATCATGAATCATGAAATGAATCATGAATTGAATCATGAATCATGATTTAAATCATGAATCATGATTTAAATCATGAATCATGAATTGAATCATATATTGAATCATGAATCATGAATTGAATCATAAATCATGAATCATGAATTGAATTATGAATCATGAATTGAATCATGAATCATTAATCATGAATCAAATCATGAATCATGAATTGAATCATGATTTATGAATCATGAATCATAAATTGAATCATGATTTATGAATCATGAATTGAATTAATGAATCATGAATTGAATCATGATTAATGAATTGAATCATGAATCATGATTTGAATCATGAATCATGAATCGAATAATGAATCATGAATCATGAATCGAATCATTATTCATGAATCATGAATTGAATCATGAATCATAAATCATGAATTGAATCATGAATCATGAATCATGAATCGAATCATGAATCATGAATCGAATCATTATTCATGAATCATGAATCGAATCATTATTCATCAATCATGAATTGAATCATGAATCATAAATCATGAATTGAATCATGAATCATGAATCATGAATCGAATCAATGAATCATGAATCATGAATCGAATCATTATTCATGAATCATGAATCGAATCGTGATTCATGAATCATGAATCATGATTTATGAATCATGAATCGAATCATGATTCATGAATCGAATCATGATTCATGAATCATGAATCGAATAATGATTCATGAATCATGAATTGAATCATGATTCATGAATCATGAATCATGAATCGAATCATGATTCATGAATCGAATCATGATTCATGAATCATGAATCGAATCATGATTCATGAATCGAATCATGATTCATGAATCATGAATTGAATCATGATTTATGAATCATGAATCATAAATTGATTCATGATTCATGAATCATGAATTGAATTATGAATCATGAATTGAATCATGAATTGAATCATGAATCATAAATTGAATCATGAATAATGAATTGAATCATGAAATGAATCATGAATCATGATTTGAATCATGAATCATGAACTGAATCATGAATCAAATCATGAAATGAATCATGAATTGAATCATTAATTGAATCATGAATCATTAATTGAATCATGAAACATGAATCATGAAATGAATTATGAATCGAATCATGAATCATGAATTGAATCATGAATCATGAATCATGAATTGAATCATGAATCATCAATTGAATCATGAATTGAATCATGACTCATAAATTGAATCATGAATCATTAATCATGAATTGAATCATGAATCATGAATTGAATCATGAATTGAATCATGAATCATGAATTGAATCATGAATTATGAATTGAATCATGAATCATGAATCATGATTCATGAATCATGAATTGAATTATGAATCATGAATTGAATCATGAATTGAATCATGAATCATAAATTGACTCATGAATAATGAATTGAATCATGAAATGAATCATGAATCATGATTTGAATCATGAATCATGAACTGAATCATGGAATCATGAATTGAATCATGAATCATGAATTGAATCATGAATTGAATCATGAATCATTAATTGAATCATGAATCATGAATCATGAAATGAATTATGAATCATGAATTGAATCATGAATCATGAATTGAATCATGAATCATGAATCATGAATTGAATCATGAATCATGAATTGAATCATGAATTGAATCATGACTCATAAATTGAATCATGATCATCATTAATCATGAATTGAATCATGAATCATGAATTGAATCATGAATTGAATCATGAATCATGAATTGAATCATGAATTATGAATTGAATCATGAATCATGAATCATGAATCAGGAATCATGTATTGAATCATGAATCATTGAATCGAATAATGAATCATGAATCATGAATTGAATCATGAATCATGAATTGAATCATGAATCATGAACCATGACATTGAATCATGAATCATAATCATGAATTGAATCATGAATGGAATCATGAATCATGAATGGAATCATTATTCATGAATCATGAATCGAATGATTCATGAATCATGAATCGGAATCATGAATCATGATATCGAATCATGATTCATGAATCATGAATGGAATCAATGAATCATGAATCGAATAATGATTCATGAATCATGAATCATGAATCAAATCATGATTCATGAATCATGAATCGAATCATGATTCATGAATCATGAATCATGAATCGAATCTTTATTCATGAATCTGAATCATGATTCATGAATCATGAATCAAATCATTAATCATGAATTGAATCATAAATCATGAATCATGAAATGAATCATGATTGAATCATGAATCATGATTTAAATCATGAATCATGATTTAAATCATGAATCATGAATTGAATCATATATTAGAATCATGAATCATGAATTGAATCATAAATCATGAATCATGAATTGAATTATGAATCATTGAATTGAATCATGAATCATTAATCATTGAATCAAATCATGAATCATGAATTGAATCATGATTTATGAATCATGAATCATAAATTGAATCATGATTTATGAAATCATGAATTTGAATTATGAATCATGAATTGAATCAATGATTAATGAATTTGAATCATGAATCATGATTTGAATCATGAATTCATGAATCGAATAATGAATCATGAATCATGAATCAAATCATTATTCATGAATCATGAATTGAATCATGAATCATAAATCATGAATTGAATCATGAATCATGAATCATGAATCGAATCATGAATCATGAATCGAATCATTATTCATGAATCATGAATCGAATCATTATTCATCAATCATGAATTGAATCATGAATCATAAATCATGAATTGAATCATGAATCATGAATCATGAATCGAATCATGAATCATGAATCATGAATCGAATCATTATTCATTGAATCATGAATCGAATCGTGATTCATGAATCATCGAATCATGATTTATGAATCATTGAATCGAATCATGATTCATGAATCGAATCATGATTCATGAATCATGAATCGAATAATGATTCATGAATCATGAATTGAATCATGATTCATGAATCATGAATCATGAATCGAATCATGATTCATGAATCGAATCATGATTCATGAATCATGAATCGAATCATGATTCATGAATCGAATCATGATTCATGAATCATGAATTGAATCATGATTTATGAATCATGAATCATAAATTGATTCATGATTCATGAATCATGAATTGAATTATGAATCATGAATTGAATCATGAATTGAATCATGAATCATAAATTGAATCATGAATAATGAATTGAATCATGAAATGAATCATGAATCATGATTTGAATCATGAATCATGAACTGAATCATGAATCAAATCATGAAATGAATCATGAATTGAATCATTAATTGAATCATGAATCATTAATTGAATCATGAAACATGAATCATGAAATGAATTATGAATCGAATCATGAATCATGAATTGAATCATGAATCATGAATCATGAATTGAATCATGAATCATCAATTGAATCATGAATTGAATCATGACTCATAAATTGAATCATGAATCATTAATCATGAATTGAATCATGAATCATGAATTGAATCATGAATTGAATCATGAATCATGAATTGAATCATGAATTATGAATTGAATCATGAATCATGAATCATGAATCAGGAATCATGTATTGAATCATGAATCATGAATCGAATAATGAATCATGAATCATGAATTGAATCATGAATCATGAATCATGAAATTGAATCATGAATCATGAATTGAATCATGAATCATGAATTGACTCATGAATCATGATTTGAATCATGAATCATGAATTGAATCATGAATCATGAATTGAATCATGAATCATGAACCATGAATTGAATCATGAATCATAAATCATGAATTGAATCATGAATCATGAATCATGAATTGAATTATGAATCATGAATTGAATCATGAATCATTAATCATGAATCAAATCATGAATCATGAATTGAATCATGATTTATGAATCATGAATCATAAATTGAATCATGATTTATGAATCATGAATTGAATTATGAATCATGAATTGAATCATGAATTGAATCATGAATCATGTATTGAATCATGATTAATGAATTGAATCATGAATCATGATTTGAATCATGAATCATGAATCGAATAATGAATCATGAATCATGAATCGAATCATTATTCATGAATCATGAATTGAATCATGAATCATGAATCATGAATCGAATCATTATTCATGAATCATGAATTGAATCATGAATCATAAATCATGAATTGAATCATGAATCATGAATCATGAATCGAATCATGAATCATGAATCGAATCATTATTCATGAATCATGAATCGAATCATTATTCATCAATCATGAATTGAATCATGAATCATAAATCATGAATTGAATCATAAATCATGAATCATGAATCGAATCATGAATCATGAATCGAATCATTATTCATGAATCATGAATCGAATCGTGATTCATGAATCATGAATCATGATTCATGAATCATGAATCGAATCATGATTCATGAATCGAATCATGATTCATGAATCATGAATCGAATAATGATTCATGAATCATGAATTGAATCATGATTCATGAATCATGAATCATGAATTGAATCATTGATTCATGAATCATGAATCATGAATCGAATCATGATTCATGAATCGAATCATGATTCATGAATCATGAATCGAATCATGATTCATGAATCGAATCATGATTCATGAATCATGAATTGAATCATGATTTATGAATCATGAATCATAAATTGATTCATGATTTCATGAATCATGAATTGAATTATGAATCATGGAATTGAATCATGAATTGAATCATGAATCATAAATTGAATCATGAATAATGAATTGAATCATGAAATGAATCATGAATCATGATTTGAATCATGAATCATGAACTGAATCATGAATCATGAATTGAATCATGAAATGAATCATGAATTGAATCATTAATTGAATCATAGAATCATTAATTGAATCATGAATCATGAATCATGAAATGAATCATGAATTGAATCATGAATTGAATCATGAATCATGAATCATGAATTGAATCATGAATCATCAATTGAATCATGAATTGAATCATGACTCATAAATTGAATCATGAATCATTAATCATGAATTGAATCATGAATCATGAATTGAATCATGAATTGAATCATGAATCATGAATTGAATCATGAATTATGAATTGAATCATGAATCATGAATCATGAATCAGGAATCATGTATTGAATCATGAATCATGAATCGAATAATGAAATCATGAATCATGAATTGAATCATGAATCATGATCATGAATTGAATCATGAATCATGAATTTGAATCATGAATCATGAATTGACTCATGAATCATGATTTGAATCATGAATCATGAATTGAATCATGAATCATGAATTGAATCATGAATCGATGAACAATGAATTGAATCATGAATCATAAATCATGAATTGAATCATGAATCATGAATCATGAATCGAATCATGAATCATGAATCATGAATGGAATCATTATTCATGAATCATTGAATCGAATCATGATTCATGAATCATGAATCGAATCATGAATCATGAATCGAATCATGATTCATGAATCATGAATGACATGAATCATGAAGCTCATGAATCATGAATCGAATAATGATTCATGAATCATGAATCATGAATCAAATCATGATTCATGAATCATGAATCATGAATCGAATCATGATTCATGAATTCATGAATCATGAATCGAATCATTATTCATGAATCGAATCATGATTCATGAATTTAATCATGACTCATGAATCATGAATCATGAATCAAATCATGATTAATAAATCAATGAATCATGAATCGAACCATGATTCATGAATAATGAATCATGAATCAAATCATTATTCATGAATTGAATCATAAATCATGAATCATGAAATGAATCATGAATTGAATCATGAATCATGATTTAAATCATGAATCATGATTTAAATCATGAATCATGAATTGAATCATATATTGAATCATGAATCATGAATTGAATCATAAATCATGAATCATGAATTGAATTATGAATCATGAATTGAATCATGAATCATTAATCATGAATCAAATCATGAATCATGAATTGAATCATGATTTATGAATCATGAATCATAAATTGAATCATGATTTATGAATCATGAATTATGAATCATGAATTGAATCATGAATTGAATCATGAATCATGTATTGAATCATGATTAATGAATTGAATCATGAATTGAAGTACTGAATCATGAATCAGTGAATTGAATCATGAATCATGAATTGAATCATGAATCATGAATTGAATCATAAATCATAAATCGAATAATGAATCATGAATCATGAATTGAATCATGAATCATGAATTGAATCATAAATGATGAATCGAATAATGAATCATGAATTGAATCATGAATCATGAATCATAAATTGAATCATTAATCATGAATTGAATCATGAATCGAATCATGAATCATGAATCAAATAATGAATCAGGAATCATGAATTTGAATCATGAATGATGAATCATGAATTGAATTATGAATCATGAATTGAATCATGAATCATATATCAGGAATCATGAATTGAATCATGAATCATGAATCAAATAATGAATCAGGAATCATGAATTGAATCATGAATGATGAATCATGAATTGAATTATGAATCATGAATTGAATCATGAATCATGAATTGACTCATGAATCATGATTTGAATCATGAATCATGAATCGAATCATGAATCATGAATCGAAAATATGAATCATGAATCATGAATCGAATCATTATTCATGAATCATGAATCGAATCATGAATCATAAATCATGAATTGAATCATGAATCATGAATCATGAATTGAATTATGAATCATGAATTGAATCATGAATCATTAATCATGAATCAAATCATGAATCATGAATTGAATCATGATTTATGAATCATGAATCATAAATTGAATCATGATTTATGAATCATGAATTGAATTATGAATCATGAATTGAATCATGAATTGAATCATGAATCATGTATTGAATCATGATTAATGAAGTTGAATCATGAATCATGATTTGAATCATGAATCATGAATCGAATAATGAATCATGAATCATGAATCGAATCATTATTCATGAATCATGAATAGAATCATGAATCATGAATCATGAATCGAATCATTATTCATGAATCATGAATTGAATCATGAATCATAAATCATGAATTGAATCAATGAATCATGAATCGAATCATGAATCATGAATCGAATCATTATTCATGAATCATGAATCGAATCATTATTCATCAATCATGAATTGAATCATGAATCATAAATCATGAATTGAATCATGAATCATGAATCATGAATCGAATCATGAATCATGAATCATGAATCGAATCATTATTCATGAATCATGAATCGAATCGTGATTCATGAATCATGAATCATGATTCATGAATCATGAATCGAATCATGAATCATGAATCGAATCATGATTCATGAATCGAATCATGATTCATGAATCATGAATCGAATAATGATTCATGAATCATGAATTGAATCATGATTCATGAATCATGAATCATGAATCGAATCATGATTCATGAATCGAATCATGATTCATGAATCATGAATCGAATCATGATTCATGAATCGAATCATGATTCATGAATCATGAATGAATCATGATTTATGAATCATGAATCATAAATTGATTCATGATTCATGAATCATGAATTGAATTATGAATCATGAATTGAATCAAGAATTGAATCATGAATCATAAATTGAAATCATGAATAATGAATTGAATCATGAAATGAATCATGAATCATGATTTGAATCATGAATCATGAACTGAATCATGATTTGAATCATGAATCATGAACTGAATCATTAATTGAATCATGAATCATTAATTGAATCATGAATCATGAATCATGAAATGAATTATGAATCATGAATTGAATCATGAATCATGAATTGAATCATTGAATCATGAATCATGAATTGAATCATGAATCATCAATTGGAATCATGAATTGAATCATGACTCATAAATTGAATCATGAATCATTAATCATGAATTGAATCATGAATCATGAATTGAATCATGAATTGAATCATGATTCATGAATTGAATCATGAATTATGAATTGAATCATGAATCATGAATCATGAATCAGGAATCATGTATTGAATCATGAATCATGAATCGAATAATGAATCATGAATCCTGAATTGAATCATGAATCATGAATCATGAATTGAATCATGAATCATGAATTGAATCATGAATCATGAAATTGACTCATGAATCATGATTTGAATCATGAATCATGAATTTGAATCATGAATCATGAATTGAATCATGAATCATGAACCATGAATTGAATCATGAATCATAAATCATGAATTGAATCATGAATCATGAATCATGAATCGAATCATGAATCATGAATCATGAATGGAATCATTATTCATGAATCATGAATCGAAATCATGATTCATGAATCATGAATCGAATCATGAATCATGAATGGAATCATGATTCATGAATCATGAATGGAATCATGAATCATGAATCGAATAATGATTCATGAATCATGAATCATGAATCAAATCATTATTCATGAATTGAATCATAAATCATGAATCATGAAATGAATCATGAATTGAATCATGAATCATGATTTAAATCATGAATCATGATTTAAATCATGAATCATGAATTGAATCATATATTGAATCATGAATCATGAATTGAATCATAAATCATGAATCATGAATTGAATTATGAATCATGAATTGAATCATGAATCATTAATCATGAATCAAATCATGAATCATGAATTGAATCATGATTTATGAATCATGAATCATAAATTGAATCATGATTTATGAATCATGAATTGAATTATGAATCATGAATTGAATCATGAATTGAATCATGAATCTATGTATTGAATCATGATTAATGAATTGAATCATGAATTGAAGTATGAATCATGAATCATGAATTGAATCATGAATCATGAATTGAATCATGAATCATGAATTGAATCATAAATCATAAATCGAATAATGAATCATGAATCATGAATTGAATCATGAATCATGAATTGAATCATAAATGATGAATCGAATAATGAATCATGAATTGAATCATGAATCATATATCAGGAATCATGAATTTGAATCATGAATCATGAATCAAATAATGAATCAGGAATCATGAATTGAATCATGAATGATGAATCATGAATTGAATTATGAATCATGAATTGAATCATGAATCATGAATTGACTCATGAATCATGATTTGAATCATGAATCATGAATCGAATCATGAATCATGAATCGAATAATGAATCATGAATCATGAATCGAATCATTATTCATGAATCATGAATCGAATCATGAAGATCATAAATCATGAATCGAATCATGAATCATGAATCATGAATCGAATCATGAATCATGAATCATGAATCGAATCATTATTCATGAATCATGAATCGAATCATTATTCATGAATCATGAATTGAATCATGAATCATAAATCATGAATTGAATCATGAATCATGAATCATGAATCGAATCATGAATCGATGAATCATGAATCGAATCATTATTCATAATCATGAATCGAATCGTTATTCATGAATCATGAATCATGAATCGAATCATGATTCATGAGTCATGAATCATGAATCGAATCATGATTCATGAATCATGAATCGAATCGTTATTCATGAATCATGAATCATGAATCGAATCATGATTCATGAGTCATGAATCATGAATCGAATCATGATTCATGAATCAAATCATGATTCATGAATCATGAATCGAATAGTGATTCAGGAATCATGAATTGAATCATGATTCATGATCATGAATCATGAATCGAATCGATGATTCATTGAATCGAATCATGATTCATGAATCATGAATCGAATCATGATTCATGAATCGAATCATGATTCATGAATCATGAATTGAATCATGATTCATGAATCATGAATTGAATTATGAATCATGAATTGAATCATGAATTGAATCATGAATCATAAATTGAATCATGAATAATGAATTGAATCATGAAATGAATCATGAATCATGATTTGAATCATGAATCATGAACTGAATCATGAATCATGAATTGAATCATGAATCATGAATTGAATCATGAATTGAATCATGAATCATTAATTGAATCATGAATCATGAATCATGAAATGAATTATGAATCATGAATTGAATCATGAATCATGAATTGAATCATGAATCATAAATTGAATCATGAATAATGAATCGAATCATGAATCATGAATCGAATAATGAATCATGAATCATGAATCGAATCATAATTCATGAATCATTGAATTGAATCATGAATCATAATCATGAATCGGAATCATGAATCATGAATCGAATCATGAATCATGAATCATTGAATCGAATCATTATTCATGAATCATGAGAATCGAATCATTATTCATGAATTCATGAATTGAATCATGAATCATAATCAGAATTGAATCATGAATCATGACATGAATCGAATCATGAATCATGAATCATGAATCGAATCATTATTCATGAATCATGAATCGAATCGTGATTCATGAATCA